>NC_132781.1:67977272-68277772 GCF_048418805.1 Vulpes vulpes
CTGCTACACTGAAGTGTCAGCAATCCTCACGCATTGATCTAGGAATGATTAGAGAATAAAGCAACCACCACCACCACCAATAAAAACCTCTTGTGCTCTCTGTAATTCATTTAAATATCTTGCTCCTATTCTTTGCTACAAAATTCTCTATTAATACTTATTGACAGTTGAGGATTTTATCATGTTCTTGATATTCATAAAAAAGACAAAAAATGAGGATTGAATATGATAGAAACATTTATTTAAAATTTTTAAGATGTAAAGGTGACATTTATTACAACTGATGAGCCAATATTGACATACTGTTATTAACTAAAGTCCGTAGTTTACATTACAGCTCAGTCTTGATGTTGTACGTTATGCATTTTGACAAATACATGTTATATTCCACCATGACATCATCATACATGATAGTTTCACTACCTTAAAAAGCTGTTTTTCTCCTTAAAATTTTGCTTTTATTATAAGTAATACTTTATGTATTGTTAATAATTTATATATTTAAACCCTTATTAACTTATTAAAACTATCCCTTATTATTTTTAAATCAAATACTTGATAATCAATTAAATTGAAATATAACTAAATCAAACATTAATAGTAAAAATGGGGGTCATTAGTAGGGAGGAGTGATTGAGTGATTTGAGGACTTCAAAAAACTTGTTAAACAAGATAACTATGGATAAAAATTAAAATACTATCTGTTTTAGGCTAATTACATTAAAATGCAACATAAAAATAATGAATACATTAGCATTTTCTTGGTGTGAACTTTAAGAGCTATTGATTGCTTAAATATATTTTAGCCTTTTCCTTTGGGGTCAAAATAATTAACATCACCATATATGTATCCTCTTCAGGAAATCATGGACTTGACAAATTAACTTCATTAGTGTATCTTATGGTTTCATTAGGCTATCCTGTAATTTCGTATCTAAAATCTACCATGGGTTAAAATTTTGCTTTGCTTTTACTTTTTTGCCAAAATTCTCCCAAAGAGAGCATATAGGTGACAAAAACATTTAAAAGAATAATGTAAAAAACAATTACCAATACTACATAATATTTTAGGAAAAAAAATGCTCTTTGGTTTCCCAAGTCTTATTTATTTTTGTAAAGACTTGCTATGTCTCCTACCATAGTTTAATAGACTTTGAGCAATCAGTTTGTGCTAATATTATCTGTCTACACCTTGTTCTTGATTTGGTCCATTGTCTCTCCATTGTACACAAATGGCATGCATGTTTTTGTTTATATGAGACAGTCTTTTTCCCCAAATAATGCTTATATAGGCTCCCGTGTTTTTTATTTCTCCTATTCATTGATCTGACCTGAACTATATTATTTGACTAGTTGCTTTTGGATTTAGGTGAACCTAAAGATTATAATTTTTTTCATTAATTGTTCCCATTAATGCAGAATTTGGGGGGGCAGTCCTCTATTCCTTTTTCCTTCTGAAAAACTGGTTTCAAATCTATTCTTTACTTCTGTTACATTACAATTTTCTTACACAGAGTGAGAGCCATGGGTTAAATTGCCACATCTTAGTAGCTGTGAGACTGTGGGACCGCTCACATTGCCTAGCCTCATTTCCTCAGTCTTCTCATCATTAACATGGGGCTAATAATTATACTGATATGGTTGAAATGTCAGCATTAAGTAAAATAAATTAATGTAAAACAACATATAATGAATGCCTCACACATAGCAATTTTTCAGTAATTACTAGCAATTCTGCTTATAATTCTGCTTATAATTGCTTTTGTTGTTCTACTCTGAATTCAGTGAAGATATATATTCAGGGTTATTAATATATTGAACTTAACTATAATACCTTTTTTAGGGTAATGACCTTTCAAGGTGTCTTATCAAGGTGACTCTGAGTTTTCTTCATGAAAGCTGAGTAAAAAACCACATCCAAGGTAAAATCTAGGGAGACTTCAGCCACTTTCACCTTCTGAAGCCATAGCAGTTATCCCAAGCAAGAGAAATGCAAACAATAGGACTTCCAAGCTCCTACTGATGTTTTAGCCTGTTCTGGTGCAAAGCAGTAAGTATTAAGGAAAAAGACAAATCTAGTTTTCCTGCAATATTGTGGTCCAATGTAAGTATGCTAAGAGAGTGCTAAGAGAGTATCTACATTCCACAAAAACAACACATGACCAGATATAAGATCTCTTTAAGGCCCAAATCAAACCATCCTCATTGCCTTGTCTGATTAACTCTTTCATCGCTGTAACTAGAGATCCATTTTACAGCTGTTCATTCTTTCAAGGATATATGACAAACATCATTAAACCACGAAAAGAGGGCTGCTATTTAAGGTGAAGAAAACGAAGGATTTGGTTTTCTATAGTCTTAGCCACTTAAGGTAAGGAGTTAACTATCTTGGGTAGGAGATGCACAGTGAACAGTGTCCTGAATTTTTTTGACATATCCAGTTTCATTCTTTTTTTATCCCAATATATAAACTTGGAGTTGTTTGAGAATTTGTTCCAGTTTTTCATTCAGAATATGTTGCAATTGTGTTGACTGACATAAATCATAAGCTATGGATCCTTGGAAAAGTAGAACCAAAACACTTCTTTTTGTGAAAAGATCAGTTTGGAATGCTTATTCTCTTTGGATACTGGATAGGATTTTTGATGACAGAGATGTGCATGTGTGAGTAGGTGTCCAGAGGAGAGTGTTAAATATTTTTAGGAGATGAAACTTCTGTGAGATGGAGTGACAGGCATAAAAACAAAGAGGTGTGAGGCAATTTAGAGGACACTGAATTTCAAATTTTCAGATAAAGCAAAATAGAAATATTATTTAAAATCTTGGTAGTAGAATATTTTCAATCTTAGGCTGCAGAAATCTAGTAATTTTGTAATCAATAATAAATAATTGGAGATAGGTGAACAGGACAGTGCAACAGAAATGCAAAGGATATGCAAGAAAAGGGAACTTGAAGATCATTTTCTCCAAATCCCTCATTTTTTGATGAGGATACTGAGACCTACAGAAGTAATGCAACAAGCTCAAAGTCCCATTAAACTGCCTGTATTTCATATTAGCATTATTGTGTATCTGTGGGCATTAGATAACTTAGTTGATATTCTGTTTAGGTATGTTTAAGTAAGTCAACTATGATTTGGAGGGAGGAGTTCACATTTTCAATGCTCTTCAAATAGAAATACAAGATTCAACTTTGCCCGTCACCGTGAGGGTTTTTTTGCCACACCGAAAGGCTGATTCCACTGCCATTTCTTTAAATTCACCTCTTGCATTTGGAACACATCATAATAAAAGAAGCCGCTTTTAGATTCCTGGTGCCAAAACGTTTCAGAAAGAAAAAAAAAAAAATCAAAGATGAGCTTCCATCTCTTTATAAAACTGCATCACTGCTTCTTTACCCTTTCACCCTTATTGCACATATTTAAGCAGAAAATAAATGCCATCAGCTAGAGATGAGGAGAAATTCATTGCGAAGACAAACAGGGCTGTAGGTGTCAGAGCTGGTGAGCGGACTCCCCTTCACTAGGTGTGAATGCAAACCCGATCTTCAGGGCAGTTATAACCACACACAGAATTAAACGGGATGTGCCTTTCTTCCGATCTCACACTTCGTCACGTACGTGCTTTAGTCGCAGTATTTACTGCAACTGCCCTCCAGGGGTGTCTCTTGGGGAGCATGAATGAGAGCAGTGAGCAAGAGGATGCATGCTAGAGGTGGAGCACAGAAAGTCAGGCGTCTTAAGCCTGGGTGTGTGTGTGTCTGGTAATTATTCTGTAAGTCTCTCCCTGCACTAGGACACACGAGAGCAAAATACTCTTTTGCAAACCCAGACCTGGGAGCCGCGCCACTGGCTTCCCGGGAGCGCACGGCCCAGCGCTGCGGCTCCCCGGGCCCGCGAAGTTCCAACACGTTCGACCAATGAAATCGATGGACCGGGTCGGCGCACCCAGGCTCCCGGGCGCGCTGCAGGTCTCGGGAAGTGCCTGAAATCTCCGGTCATACTCACGGTGTCTGTGTTTAGGATCCTACACTTCACTTCGGAAGGAGACGCTGCCTGTCACCAGGCCCATCGCGGCTCCGGGGTCCTGCAGGCCCGCGCGGGCGGCGGGGAGGCGCGTGTTCAGGGCAGGGGCTCGGCCTGCGGCTCCGCGGCTCCGAGCGCTGCCGCCTCCCCGGCGCCCCGGGGCCCTCCGCCCCACGTGTCCGCGGAGGGAGACGCGCTTTCCCGGACTCGGCCGGGCCACACTCGCCGCGGCCGCGTGGCTCCGTCTGACGCTCGGCGGACGCTCCCGGCGGGGCCCGAGCCGCAGAGGGCGGGGGAGCGCGGGGCGGGGCGGGGCGGGCGAGCGCGGGGCGGGGCGGGGCGCGGGGCTCGGCCGCGGCAGGCGCGCTCCGTGGCGGCGCACAGCCCTGCTCGCCCTCCGCCGCGCGCGCCGCCTGCTCGGGCCGCGGGCTCCGCAGCCGCCCGCCCCGCCGGCACCTCCCCGCCCGCCGGCCGCGCTGCCTCCCCGCCGGCCGCCCGACCCCCGCATCCGCTCCTCCGCGCGCTCCCCGCCCTGCCTCTCCGCAACTCCCCCGCGAGCCTCGGCCGCGCCGCCCCTTCCCCCTGTGCCCACCGAGGAGCTCCTCCCGGCTTGAGATGACTTGTGCCCGCCGGCTCGGGCGCCTCACCCCCGAGGACTGAGAAGCCGCCCCCGTCCCCCGTCCCCTGCCCCGCCGCGCCGCGCCCGGGAGCGCATCCTCAGGGCCCGCCCGGGACAGTCCGGGAGGCAGACGAGCGCGACGCGGGACCTTCTCGACGGCCCCGGCCCCGGTCCGCAGCCGCACGACCGGCCCCAGCGACTATTTCGTCTGAGCCCCCGAGGAGGACGCGCAGAGGAGCCGGAAGCAAACTTCGGCCGCCGCGGAGGACCCGGGCCGCCCGCCCGCCCTCGCCCTCGCCCTCGCCCTCGCCCTTGCGGGAGCCGCGCCGGGACGCGGAGGACCCGGCGGGGAGCGCGCAGCACCGCGAGCCTCCGCCACGCCGTGTGTGTCCCCGTGACTCCGCCGCACCTCGGGGCCGGGGCCGTGGACCGAGCGGCCGGGGCAGGATGCGCGGCTCGGGGCCCCCGGGTGCGGGACGCCGGAGGCCCCCGGCCGGCTGCCCCCCCGCGCCGCGCAGGGCGCCCCTCTGCACCTGCCTGCTGCTGTGCGCCGCGCTCCGGACCCTCCTGGCCAGCCCCAGCAGCCAAGGTACCGCGGGGGCGCGGGCGGGGGCGCGGGCGGGGGCGGGGGCCGAGCCGAGCCGACCCGGTGCGGCCCGGGAAGTTGCCGGCGGGGGCAGAGCGGGCTCCGACACGGCGCCCCGAGGTGCGGCGCGGCCGCCTGTCACCTGGAGCGCGCGGGGAAGTGACATCTCGGGCTCGCGGGACCGGGGCTGGTGGAGGCGCAGCGCCCGCGGCCTCGGGGGAAGCGCGGGCTCCGCGGAGCGTCAGGGAGGCCGCGGACGGGCCGCGCCGGGGGTGGGGTGGGGCGGCCGCTGCTGCTCTCACGTGGGGGGGGGGGGGGAAGTGCCTTCTGCAAGCTGCTCCTCGCGGCGGGGATGGCGAGGTCGGGAGGCGCCCCACGCCGCGGGATGCCCTTCGCCTCGGGGGCTCACGGTCACGCGGAGGGGAGTGGAAGAAGGCGGGAAGGTGGGATGCGGCGGGGGCGGGCGGGGGGGGCGCCGCTGCCGGGAAGTCGCTGCCCAGACCCGCGGGCTGTCTCGGCGGTGTCCGCGGGAGGGAGCAGCCCCGCGCCCCCCCCCCCCCCCGTCCTGGAGTCCCCGGGCGTCCTCCCCACCCGCAATCCTGCGCTCCGGCCCGGGGGGGCGGTCTCCGCCGTGGGACCAGCACCTGCGCGGCGCCCGCTGCTCCCGCGCCGAGCTCCGCGCCTGGGCCCGGGTGGGCTCCGGCCGCCCTCGCCCCCCCCCCCCCCCCCGGAGCGCGCTGGGTCCCTGCTCGCGAGCTCCTGCCTCTAGGATGGCGCTGGGGGCTGTGGCATCTGACACCCGGAGCGGGGCTGCAGGAGGCGGTGGACCGCCCCCCCCCCCGGCCGGGATGCTGGGGTTTGGCTCTGAGGCTCCGCACGCCGCGAGGAGGCACAGGACGTGCACGCAGCCCTTGCACTCCCGGGGCAGGGGACGCTGGACCGGAGAGACGAAGCCGCAGCCTTGGGTCGTGTGTGTCCCCGTGACTCGCACGGGTGCTGGGGCTGTAGCAGGACGCTGTCAGCCCCGGGAGCCGCGTGGCAGCGGGGCCGACTCCCGCCCCCCCCCCCCCATGAACTTCCCCCTTTAATCCTTGCGCGTGTGGCTGCGCATCGACCTGAAGACGCTGAGCGGCTCGCTTGGCCCGTGCATCCACCCACCTGCCTACCCAGGCACCCAGCCCTGGCATCGCCATCTCCCAGGCTGAACCCAGGCAGTTTGCATTTTCCTCCCTTCCCCAGAAAGTTGAAAAAGTGTTTTAAGTCGTGGTCCTCTGATTAACCCCGCATGCTAGATTCGTTATGTGAGAAGTCCGGAGGATTAGGACCCGGTTTGGAGTCCTTCTATGGACTGTCCTCGTCCACCGGAAGGGGCATCCTGGTTTGGATTGAAAGAGTAATAGTAGTGGTAGTGTCGTTCATCCTTTCCCAGGGTGAATTTCCCATTATATTTCAGTGGTTTTTGTTTTTTGTTTTTGTTTTTTTTTTTTTTTCCAAGGTAGGATGAGGGAAGGGGTTTACGTAGAGATGAAAGGGAGTAGAAGCTCTGGGTTAGGGAAGGGGGAAAAAAATGAAGTCAGGGAGGGTGACGCCGAGTGGGCACAGGGGCCGAGACTGCGTCCAGAGCAAGAGGCAGAGGGAATTGAAGGGAAGCCGGGAAATAGCACCGGGCTCTTAAGGTGATGTAAGCAGCGCTCAAATCTTCTGGAAGGTGGACTGGCTGATACCACAGACCTAACAACCACAGGTTGCATTGTCCTTATGCCAGCTAGCAGAACGCAGCACAACTTGGGCTGTAGCGAGGTGGGGCTAGCAGGGGTCTATCACTATTTCACATAGTAGGAAATAAAATCCTAATAATATCTACGACTTGGTCTCATTCATTCCATCTCTACCCAACAGTTTTCCATCTTCCCATTAGTATCCTCTCAGAGCATTGCTTCTGTTCTATAAAATTTATGCTCTCCCCTTCTTTTTGTCTCTCCGTGTAAGTATTATTATGAATCGAACAATAATACATTAAGATATTGATAGCAGTTTATTTATTTAAAGATTCCAACTCGAGTTGTTGCTTTTGATTATTTCTGGGAGGTCTTTGGAAGATCAGTGGCAGAAAGATTTGATGTATGCACTGCATCCATTAATAACTTGTTCTCATATACTTTGTCTTCTGCAACCTATGGGTACTTAGTGATTTCTCAGACTAGTGTGTGTGTGTGTGTGTGTGTGTGTATGTTATATATGTGAATAATATGAATGTTCCCTTTATGTGAGAAAAAATTCAAGGCAGATAGAAATAAAGGTGAGTTTACATTCATAATTAGGATTCTAGCCATTTTTAAAATTTTACTTTGGTAGACACAAATAAACAGAACTGAACAGGAAAAGCCAAATATATATCTAGAATGTTAAATTGAGTTGGAATAAATGTTAGGATATGTTGGATAAAAGACAGTAAGAGGAAAATGTACTCTTTAGACTGAATTCTAAGATAAGATGAATATATCTTTAGTTGTCTCTTTACATATATTTGGCATTAATTGCATGTGGAAGAAACCTTTGAAGTACAGTGTAATGCAAAACGCTTTTATTATAAAACACTTCAGAGGCATATTTAGCAAGAAACTTATCTCTAAGATTGATCAAGCAGGACAAACATTAGCAAGTATATCAACAAGTGAAAATGTTAATAGATTTAATAAGTAGAGAAAGCATGTCCACTGTTATGAATATTGGAGGTGGCCCTGAACTTATTCAGTAACTGCCACTTTTTGCTGTCTGGAGATATATTTGTAAACAAGCATTATTTGACAAGTGCTTTTCGCAGCAGGGATTCTTGGCCAATTACTGCTGAACAGCTCTGCATTGAAAATGATTCACCCGCAGTGAATCAAGCTTAATTCATTGAAGCTACAGTCAGTAATGTCCCAGTAAAGTGCTTCTGACAGTTGTCAGCAGTTTGTATTTGAAAAGTCCAGTTTCTTGTCTCTGAATGTTTTGTATGTTTCAGAAAGTGGGGTGGACGGGCTCTTGGGAGAAACACACACACACACACACACACACACACACACACACACACACACACCGTAAAGAATTTTAGGCTAAACTGTTAAACAATCATAAAATTGTAGATGTTTTCAATGGGAAGAAAGGAAAAAAGAGTTGGTGTTAGAGTTTTTCTTGGTTTATAATAGGACCAGGCCCATAAAACAGATTAGAGGACATAATAGATTTGTAAAACTAAATGGCTTTGTTTTGTGGCCTTGTCATCCTGCTATAATTCATCTCCTTTTAGATAAAACGGCGGGACCCCACAGAAAAGGGACAGTAAAATCGTTCCCTCGCCAGGACACTACTGAACAAAACAAGAGAGCAATTATCCTTTTTTGAATCTTAGGTGATTGGGAGGAGAAGAAGCCATAAAGAGTTTGGTTTTTTGCTTCATAAACTATGAAAGGGGGGCAGAGGGTTGACTCTTTAATTTTAAGCTTTTTTTTTTTTTTTGAGGTAGACAAAGATCTTAGGTGTTAGGGTGACAGGTAAGAGGATTTCATTTTCTCATATAAGACAGAGGAAAGGGTGGACAATACCTGTATTTACAATGGAATTTTCTTTTTTTTTATTGAAAATATTCTTTTTGTAATATGACCACTTATAAATATTATTAACTCTTTATTTCAATCTACATAGGATATAAAAGAGCTCAATTTTTTTTATTTAGAAATGCATTACTGTACTTTCCATTATATATACAATTAATACTCATCTCTACAAAATGTGACGATTTAGAATATTTCTACATAAGATGTTAAAATTAGGTGATACAGCTATTTATAGACAAACATCCCCAAACTATTTACTTAAATATCAGACTTTATTCAGTGTTGCTACTGTTGCGAAAATGACTATGCTTTAGTTATTTTCACTACATTTTTGCTAATTGACTTGACCACTTGAATCTCCTTTGTTTGGAGTGCTTTCTTATGTATTTGCTTGAATGAGTAATTAATTTCTCTTTCATTTGGAAGAAAACTTTCTACTTTTGACTATAAAAATAGACTATGATACACATTATTATGTTGTATTAACTAACTATAGCTACTTTTACTTATATGAGTAAAGCTTAATGTTCTTTTTTAAAACATTGTGCTGCTAATATCCTAAAGATATAACTGCTGTAGAAAGTATTGGCGACTATATTTCATTTTTTTGCATTTAAATTACCATATATATTTCATTTTACTAATGAGTAGCTTGAATTTAAATTAGCAGAGGTAACCTGATTATTGAAACACGATTGATGCCATTTTTGACCATCTTAGAGTAGTTTTACAATTGTTTTCATAAGGCATCAAAATTAACTGAAGTTTGAATATGCAGCCTTGCTTATTATAAACCAGTAAAAATTGATTGCAGTATTTGTCCATTTTTCCTTTCTGGGAAGAATAAATTTTTACTATAAAAGCAATATGGAAGCTAAAAATGTAAATTATCAACTTAGACACTCAGAATGATTCTTGCAGTTCTAGTATCTCTGGTGAGTATGTATTTATCTGTAGAGCAGAATAGGTCCTACTGGTAGCTCTACTGGGTAAATACATGCATGTATTGTTATTTTGGCAAAATTTATATAATCAGCTGGTTAGGTAGTGATTTCTTCAAGGGAACTATCCTAGTCTACTTTATACATAAGCATACCTAATGGTATTTTAAATTCACATTAAAAATTTTATGCTATGTTTTATTCCAGACCCGGTGGTACACTTAATGTTTCTATGAGTGTCTACAAAGGTAGCTAAAAAATAAAAATGAGTTCTAAAGGCTTTGTAAATACAGATTCAAATGTTTCATAATTTTAAGAAGCTTATATATATATATATCTTTAAAGTAATAAACACAATGTTTTTTATTCAGTAAAGAGGTATTTGATATAAGAAATAGATAAGAAAATCTCAGATCTATTCATAATAATTTTTAAAGCACTATATAGCAGTGAGAAAACTGGAAGATTTGCCAGTTATTCATGTGAAAGTCTTTTATTGGTTCCATTAAAAGTCTTTAAATTTAAAACTAAATGATTCATTGTTAAGTATTTGGTTTGAACTTCCAAAACAATTAGTATAAGTATTTAGAACAGTCTCCCTTTGTCATATATTTACTTTTCTCTTTTTAGTTTCTGACTTTCCAGACATTTCTTTATACAGAGTTATTGAAATAGATTTGAAAGTGTTTGAACAAATCAAAAAATTTACTTAGATGAAGAAAAAAATGTTTAAAATTTTAAATTAAAATTTTAGAGAACAGTTCATTTTTGATAATACATTTATTAACATATGCAAGTATCATAATGAAGAGCTTTCCACAAAAGCAGTAGAATCAGTAATGCCATAAATTGTGCTATGAAATTATTGTTCATAAATCAAGGTACAAATACATAGTGGCACAGGTATTCTTGAGTATTGAAAGCTGATTGGAATTTTCATCTTCTGATGCTATAAATTTCCACAGATATAGGATTTATTCATTCCGTTTATTCTGATCACATAAAATCAAGAGGTGGCTCTAATTTAAAATTTATATTACAATAATAATAGAAAACAAATGATTTAAAATGTAATTCTAATCAGTGCATTTCATGAGAAATAAAGATTTTTAAATTCCCTTTTAGCTTCTTTCATTATCATCTATAAAATTCTTACTTAATATAATCTGTTAGTGAAAGCAATAAATAAATCTTTAAAAAGGAAAGGCACTGTAAGGTACATAAGGATTTGTATGGTGTCTGGTGAAATGTGTGGTAATTTATGGTCTTTTTATTTTTTTTTTCATTTTGTAAAAGCTTAAATCTTTCAACTATCTCTAATGAGAATCTCAGGTGTTACAAAGTCATAAAATAAAACTAATGTAGTAGGTGTACCACTTGGGGTTTTTGAAAACTCTCTGGTTTAGCATGATGACATTTATTAGCTGTCTTAGTGTGAATATAATTTTTTAAATGATATTTTTTTTTTTACCTTTAGTGATTTAAAGAAATTCTAAGAAGCTATTTCTATTATTTAGAAATTGCTGGAAATTTCTTTTTGAAAATGTGTGTCAATTTTGCCTTTAGAACACCATTTATAATGTACTGCAGTTAAGGAAAACCTAGTAGGTTCTATTTGTAATCAAGGTTTATTCCAGCTCTTCTTTTCCTATAAGAACTACAGTCTTTAGTCTCTGATCAGCTTATGCATTACTTTATTAGTATCATTTACATTGTTTCATAAACTATTGGAGAAGATACAAAATTTTGTTGGTCAAAAGTCAACCCTAGGACATGCATTCTTTCCTCATGTGTTCATGGCTTTAATCGTGGTACATTTGTTAAGCAGAGTGTAGTAATTTGACCAGGTGATGGTGCAGGTGCACATGGACACATTTGGGGGTGTAGAAAAAGATCACAGTGAGGCTGAAACAAAGAGTAAGGAGGAGTGTCAAGGTGGTATCACTGTGATCTTGATATTAATAAAAGTGCTTAGGTTTTATTTTGTATATTATTTTTTAAAATACCATTACCCTTCTCTCCCACACATATATTCTAATTTTATATTTTTCACTTTTACTCTGAAGATATAAATCATAACCTAATGAAAAAAAAAAACCTCTTTAGTTAATTTTGACATTGGTTTAGTTTTTTCTTCTTCTTCTTCTGTTTCTCTGTAAACTCTACTGTTTTGTTGAGTCATGCCAAATACTTGTGGTGTTAGACACCCCACAGATTAAATAATTGGGATTAAAGTGTCTGTGATGATTCTAATTCTGTTTTAGTTACTGGACTATTGCCCAGGCCATCTTCTCCATCCATCACACATGTCTTCGGTTCCAACTAAACTGGGCCCATAACTCTGTTAAGTAAATGATTCTGGTTAAAACAAAACAAAAAAAAAATCAAAGAGCCAAAACCTGAGGGTTGAAATATTTTGCATATGCTTTGTGAGAAAATGTTCCTACTTGGAAACATGTTTCAGGCTAAGTATTGGAAGATTTAGAGAAAATACAGTCTGTTCTTTTACTGAGAAATGGGTTGTGTCTTTTTTTTTTCTCTTATAATAATGTCACACTCTTATTTTTATCTGCCACATCTCTGTTCCCCTATCCCCCTCCTTCCTTCAACCCCTCCTTTCTTCCTTCACTTCCTTTCTCTCTCTCTCCAATCCTCCTTCCTCTCACCTTTCCTATCAGACACTCCATTCATACAAAGTCAAAGCAAGATAAGAGGATACTAGCTCATGCCTGTTAATGTTCCAACACCCCCAAGGAAGTCATGATGTCAAACTGGGTGACAAGCAAGTGTCTTCTGTTAAATAAATCATGGGACTCAGTCTCTAAAGGGAAAGAGCATATCGTGTCAAACTAAGTCATACATTGTTTATTTAATTCATACATCAGAAATACAAGAATTTAAGCTGTCTCTGTGAGTTTTGTGTTTCTTATAAGATAGCTGACTTATTTTCTTTGCACTGACTGTAACTTCCTATTCCAAGATGCTTGTTAATGTCTTTTCTGTGGAAAGACAAACTCAGCAGGTAGATCCGGCTGGCACTGGTTTAGCCCAGCAGTCCTCAGCGGGAGCTTTCTCTGTGAGCCAAATTCTGGCTTTCACCCAGAGTCCTCCCTTGCCTTGTGTGCTCTCTGAACAGGTGAGGCTGGCCACCTGGTCTTGTGGAAGATAGCAGTGGACTCTTTTCTCCCTCAAGAGTTTTACTCTGGGCAGTGTAATGACTCTCCTACAAAAGTATACAACAAGCCCTCTGAGAAAAGCAGAAAATACTTGGAAACTGCTGTGTCTGAAGGATTTGAACCATGTCCAGTTTCAAACTATCATATACGATTTCTCTGGAACGAGGTGCAAGGCAATAATAACAGTAATAACAATAGAACTAATTAATCTCACAGAATTGGAGCCACTTTTTTTGATTTAAGCTTATGAAACAAAAATCGAAAAATGATTAAATGTTTACAATTACAGAAAAATAAGCAAATACAGAAACTTTGACTTTGAAATTAAAAAAAAAAAAAGCTAGTCTTGTTTTTGTTTTTTTGTTTGTTTTTGTTTTGTTTTTGGCTGATATCCATTGCTTCCCAACCCTAATTTCTAAGTTCTGAGGACCCTCATTTAGTTTTTTTTTTTTTAATTTATTTGTAATTTGGTCCTGCCTACTTTACATGATTGTTGTAGAGAACAAACAAGATGAAACAACTTTCTAGTTGGTAGAACACTTTGCAAATGAAAGTTTTGGGAGTGTGTCTGATTAAAACTCTGCATAGTGCATGCATGTTAACACCATACTTCCTGGGTAAGGATCAGGATACCTGAGGGCATTGTGTGCAACAGTTTTGTTTTTAAACTTGTGAGAGGAAACTTTGTTAAGAAAAGGAATATAAAAATATCTTACTTCTGCAAATCTAACAAATTATGGATTTTTTTTTTTTTTTATGATAGTCACAGAGAGAGAAAGAGAGAGAGGCAGAGACATAGGCAGAGGGAGAAGCAGGCTCCATGCACCAGGAGCCCAATGTGGGATTCGATCCAGGGTCTCCAGGATCGCGCCCTGGGCCAAAGGCAGGCGCCAAACCGCTGCACCACCCAGGGATGCCACAAATTATGGATTTAATGAACACTTCATCAATGCCTTAATACCATGTCCTTGAAGGCCCTGTAGCTTGATTTTAATTAACTTTACAATAATTGTACTTCTTACTGGATAGTGTAGAATGGGGAGATATAAAGCCCATGAAATGAGCTCTATCATAGATTAGTGGCATGGTGCTGAACCATCTACCTCAGATTCCACATAGTTGAAATGTTAACACACACTCATGGGGTTGTTGCAAAAATAAAGTAAGAATATATATATTTTGCTTAATAAAATTCCTAGAGCAAAGCAGGTAGACAACAGATGTAAGTTCCCATATTTCCCCCACTACTAAATATAGGCTTTTTGAGGGAAGATTTCACAATCACAGGTCATCATATCCCTTGCACTGGATGATTAAAGGGAAACTGGGACAGGAAAACAATCTAAAAAAAGAATTGCATGTGCAAATTTTCCATACAGCTATCTAAAATAAAATTCAATGACACGTCGTCTGAATTTTCTGCTGGTTTCCTCATTATTTGCTTTTAAATACTGGAGTTTGATTAGGAAAGAGAGGAAAAAACATCAATATAAGGATCATGGGTTGTAAATGTTGCATTTTATCTCATTATTCCCCAGGTAGAAGTCATATGTTGCTTATTAGCCACAAAACATATTAAGAGATAATCTTAGACCTTTTAGAAATGTAGTCCAAGCACAAGACAGACAGATAGGTGAGTAAATAGATAGTGATTGAAAGGACCCAATAGATAGTTGGTAGAATTAAATTCTTAGAAGTTTCCTTTTTTTATATATTTTTATTTATTTTTATTTTTTAAATTAATTTATTTATGATAATCACAGAGAGAGAGAGAGAGAGAGGCAGAGACACAGGCACAGGGAGAAGCAGGCTCCATGCACCAGAAGCCCAATGTGGGATTCGATCCTGGGTCTCCAGGATCATGCCCTGGGCCAAAGGCAGGCGCTAAACCGCTGCGCCACCCAGGGATCCCCTCTTAGAAGTTTCCTAAAAAAATGACTGACATTATAATTTGACACCAATCTTTTAGTCTGAAATATAAAATTTTCTGGTCTGTTCAATTCAGAACTTAAAATAGTATGAGGAAGTATAACATTTTTATATTTTTAGAAAGGTTTTAATATAATTCTGTGAAGGCTTATCTTTTTTATATAGGTGAACATAAACAGGTGTAAGGAAGTTTAGAATGTACTGTTTTTAGAACTGCTTATGAAATGTATGACTGTATTTGCATACTGAGAGCATATACCTGTATATCATAATCATAGCTAACGTTGATTATTGACATAGTGTTTCAGACATTTGTACTAAGTAGTTTATATATATATATTTAGATAGATAGATAGATTTCTTTTCATCAAAACAAGCTCATAATAATAATTTTATTATTATGTATAATTACTTATATATACTACTGCTACTACTAACTCTTAGTATATAATAATATATACTAATATCATAATATTAGTATATGTACTAATATATATAATATAACTATATAATAGTATTTTGGTTTTACACATGAGGAAAATGAGCAGGGAATGATTAAATAACTTACAGTTACAAATCTGAAAGTGGTAGAAATCTGCATTCAAACGCAGGTAGTCTGACTGTAACACTTCTAGACCAGGAGAGACTATTGACTAAAATCCTCCAGACATCTAAAGTTATTTTTGACCTCCTCATCTGAGTAATGGCTTATTCCGCCAACAGCAGGAAGTATAGTTAAAATACATACAAAACTTCATGTACAGTTCAAAGGATGTTTTCTGCCCAGTTCACTTGCAGCCCTGACCACTTTCTGTGTAGAGTGTCCTAACATCCCAATCCAGAAGGGCTGAAGACAACTCCTGGAGGCTGTGTGGCCTGTGAGGCTGTCTCAGCTTACACTGAGATGCAGACAGGCAAAGCCAGTAGTTTGCAGAACTAAGCCAGTGGCTGTGTTCAGTTAAGAGACTTTGGACCTAGGTCAGCTTGAGTTAAGATGACAAAGAGCTTTACTGGCTTTGGAGTTGTTTCTTCTACTGCACCCCAACAGGAAATCTGATTTGCGTTTCTGCTCGGTGCTGTATACCTCCCTCAACCTGTCCAACCAGGGAACCTAACTGAGGCACATGGGAGACTGTGTAGCCCATCCAACAGCCCTACATACAGTGGCACTTGAGCAGGGTGCACAGCCGGTGTCTTTTCCCATTTATGAAGCAAAACTGTTGGCCTTATTTGACCAAGTAATTGAAGACACTGTCATACCTGATTCAGGTATGCAAACGATGAGCTATATACATCCCTGGGTCCTGTCCTGCCAAGTTAGGGAAGCAAATTAATAACCTCATTTGCTACTAAATATAGTACTCAGTCCTGACCTTCTAGTAAGTCTTACCAGAGATCCGGGCAGCTGTGGACTCCATCCAACAGCCACACTATGTATACAACAAAGCCAGCAGTCCTATCCAGCTGTTATCAGCCAACAGTACAACCCCTGTCCCCATCCTCAGAGCTCAAACAGCTACGTGTCCCAAAATAGACCATAATAGCAGGCATTACCTGTGCAAGGACATTACCAAGAGCCACACTCAAAAATCCCAACTTAGCTGACTGATGAAGAACTGCATTTGTCAGAGCAAACCTGTGAAGTCTGGAAGAGGAGCCCCATTACTCAAATGTGCAGATACAGTGTAAGGAGTCCGGGATCACAAAAAAATCAGATAAATATGAAGTCACCAAATACATCTAATAAAGCTTTAGTAGTTGACTCTAAAGAAATGGAGATCTATGAAAGGCCAGATAAGTAAATCAGAATAATCCTCTTAGGGAAGTTTAGTGAACTACAAGGAAATATGCACAATTAAATGAAATTAGGAAAACAATTCGGGAACAAGAAGTTTGACAAGGAAAAGTTGTCAATAGAAATGAAAAATACAATAACTGTACTGCAGAATCCAGTAGAAATTATCAAAAGTAGACTCAAGACTCAACCATACAAAAGAAGAAATAACTAACCTAGAGAATAGGATATTGGAAATCAGAGGAGGAGAAAAGAAAGAAGGAAACCTACAATGAAAAGAAATAATATTTACATTCACGTTATGGGAATTCCAGAAGAAGAAGACAAAAAGGGACAGAATATATATTTAAATAATAATGGGTGAAAACTCTTTGAACTTGCAAAGAGAAATAGACATCCAGGTCCATGAGGCCCAAAAGACTCCAAATAGGTTGAACTGAAATAGGCTACGCTGAAACACATTATAATTAAGTTTTCAAAGATTAGGAAATAATTTTAAAAGCAGCAGGAGAAGAGGGAGATGTTTCATACTAGGGAACCCCCATAAGACCTTCACCAGTCTCCTCAGCAGAAACCTTTCAGGTCAGGAGAGATGACATATTCAAAATATAGAAAAAAAATACCTGTCAATCAAGAATTCTATACCTGATGAACCTGTCCTTCAGAAACAAAGGAGGGATAAAGACTTTCTCAAACGAACAAAAACTGAGGGAGTTTATTACCACCAGACTTGCCTTACAAAAAAAGCTCAAGGGAGTTATGTGAGTGGAAGTAAAAGGGTGCTAATTAATAGTGTAAAAACACAAAAGGTTGTGTAAATTTCACTATTAATGGTAAATATATAGTCATAGTTAGATTCTGTAATATGGTAATAATGGTGCATAATTCACTTACAAGTTTAGTTTATTTTTCTAAGTAATAAAAATAACCATAACTACAGTAATCTGTTTCTAGTTACACAATTATTTTTTTAAATATTTTATTTATTCATGAGAGACACAGAGAGATAGGCAGAGACATAGGCAGGGAGAAAGAAGCAGGCTCCATGCAGAGAGTCTGATGTAGGACTCAATCCCTGGTCTCTGGGATCACAACCTGAGCTGAAGGCAGCCGCTTTACTGCTGAGCCACCCAGGCGTTCCCCCTAGTTACATAGTTAAAAAACATGTAAGTTGTAATAGCAATAATGTAAAATGTGAGGGAGAGGAAAAGTATAAAGTTTAGGAATTATATTGATGTTGAGTTGTTATCAGTTTAAAATATGTTGTTAAACCTTAAAATAGTTTATTTAAACCTCATGTAACCTCAAGGGTTACCATGTGGTAATTACCCAAAAGAACGTGATAATGAAGTCAAAGCATGCTGATACCAAAAGGCATCAAAATACACACAAAAAAAGAATGAGAAACAAGGAACAATGGAGCAATAAAACATTCAGAAATTAACAAAATGACAGTAGTAAGCCCTTACTTATTACTATAGGCATACCTCAGAGATCCTGCTGGTTTGGCTCCAGGCCACCACAATAAAGCAAATATCACAATAGAGCAAGACAAATGAGTTTCGTAGTATATATAAAAGTTATGTTCACACTATACTGTAGTTCATTAAGTGTGCAATAGCATTATATATAAAAACTAATGTACATACTTTTATTAAAAATACGTTATTGCTAGCCATCATCTGATCTTTCAGAGAGTTATAATCTTTTTGCTGGTGGAGGATCTTGCCAAATGTTGATGGCTGATGACTGATTGGAGAGGTGGCTGCTGAAGAATGGGAAGGCTATGGCAGTTTCTTAAAATAAGACAAACAATGAAGTTTTCCACATCAATGAACTCTACTTTTCACAAATTACTTCTCTTGCATGTGATGCTGTTTGATAGCATTTTATCCACAGTTGAACTTCTTTCAAAATCAGAACCAATTCTCTCAAATCCTGCTGCTACTTTATAAAGTAATTTTATGTAATATTCTAAACCCTTTGTTTATTTCGACAGTTTTCACAACATCTTCACCAGGAGTAGATTGCATCCCAAGAAACCACTTTCTTTGGTCAACCATAGGAATATCTCCTCATTCCTTCGAGTTTTATTATGAGATGGCACCAATTCAGTCACATTTTCAGGCTCTACTTCTAATTCAGTTCTCTTGCTATTTCTACTATATCTGCCATGATTTCCATGACTGAAGTCTTAACTCCTCAAAGTTGTCCATGAAGGTCTGCAGTCAACTTTCTCCAAACTCCTGTGAATATTTATATATTGATTTCTTTCCATGAATCATGAATGTTCTTAATGCATCTAGAATAATGAATCCTTTCTGGTAAACTTTCAATTTCCTTTGCCCAAATTCATCAGAGGAATCACTATAGCCTCTACAGCATTGTGAAAATAGCATTGATTTCATTGTACATCTTCATCAGGTTCTTGAGTAATCTCATGCATTCTCAATGAGGAGTAATATTTTGAATTTTTTTTTCTGTGTAGTAGATTTCAAGAGTGAGCTTAAAAGATTCAATAAGACATCTTATAAACAGATGTGCCTTTGTTATCCATGCTTTGTTGTTCCATTTCTAGAACACAGGCAGAGGAGATCTTAAGGGCCCTAGGATTTAGGGAATGGTAAATGAGCATTGGTTCCAACATAAGTCACCAGCTGTTTTAGTCTGTAACAAGGGAATCACCCTGTCCTTCGAAGCTTTCAAGCCAGGCATTGATTTTACCTTTCTAACTATGAAGGTCCCAGATGACATCTTCAATATAAGACTGTTTGTCTACATTGAAAATTTGTTGTTTGATAGAGACACTTCTACAGATGAACTTATTAGCTGATCTTCTGGATGACTCACTGCTGCTTCTACATCATCACTCTGATGAAGATGACAAGAAAGCAGCGAAGGTGCAAAAGCTGTCTAAGAATGAAGTGCTCATGGTGAACATAGGATCCCTGTCAACAGGAGGAAGAGTTAGCGCAGTCAAGGCCAATTTGGGCAAAATCGTTTTGACTAATCCTGCGTGCACAGAAGTAGGAGAAAAAATTGCCCTTAGCCGAAGAGTTGAGAAACACTGGTGTTTAATTGGTTGGGGTCAAATAAGAAGAGGAGTGACAATCAAGCCAACAGTAGATTTGTGATTTGCTTCTATGTTATGGAGAGGGTTTCTTTGCTTAAACCTCAAGAAACTATCTCTGCCAGCTTCTAACTTTTGTTCTGCAGCTTCCTTATCTCTTTCAGCCTTTGGAGAATACAAGAGAGTTATGACCTTGCTCTGGATTCTGCTTTGGTTTAAGGAACTATTGTGGGTGGTTTAATCTTCTGTCCGGACCCCTAAAATTTTTCTTTCGTATCAGTAAAAAGTCTATTTTGCTTTCTTATCATCAGTGTCTTCACTGGATAGCACTTGCTATTTCCTTCAAGAAATTTTCCTTTGTAGTCACAACTTGGCCAGCACTTTTGTGCAAAAGGCCTAGCTTTTGTCCTATTTCCACTTTTGACATGCCTTCCTCACTGAGTTTAATAATTTTTAGCTTTTGATTTACAGTGAGAGATACACAATTCTTTCTTTCACTTGAATACTTAGAGACCACTGTAGGGTTATTAACTGGCCTAATTTCAGTATTGCTGTGCCTCAATGAATAGGGAAGCTGGAGGAGAAGGAAAGAGAGCATGTGCAGCCAATCAGAGGAGCAGTCAGATCACACATAACATTTATCACTTAAATTTGCCATCCCCTGTGGGTGTGGTTTGTGGCATTCCAAAATAATTACAATAATAACATCAAAGATCTTTGTTCACAGATCACTGTAATAAATATAATAATGAAAAAGCTTGAGATATTCCAAGAATCACCAAAATGTGACACAAAGACACAAAGTGAGCAGATGGTGTTGACAAGATATTGCTGATAGACTTGCTTGATGCAGTTGCCACAAACCTTTGATCTATGAAATATATAATATCTACAATATACAACAAAGTGAAGTGCAATAAAATAAATTACGTCTGTATAGTGATATATGTCAATTATTTTTCAGTAAAACTGGAAAAAAAGATATGCTAAGAAAGAAAGAAGAAAGAAAAGAAAAGAAAGAAAGAAAGAAAAGAAAGAAAAAGAAAGAAAAGAGAATCCCTCCCTAACAAAGTGTTATCTATTGCTAATCATTACCCCTTGCTCTCTTAGGAATAGAAGGCAGTTTTAAAAACACAGTTTTGCCTTAACTCATAGTATTATATTTTTTCGGCAATACTACTTTTAGCAAGTGAGGGGACTGAAGGCTTCAGTAAAAAATGTATTTACTTTTGTCTTTTATCCAAGCCAACCCCTTGGGTGTTGTTTTTTTTATTTTTATATACAGAGTTATATTAAATATTTTATAATTGCTCTTATGTAGTTTATATTATTACTTTATAGTTTATCAAATGTTCTAAGTATATTATTTTATGGGAATCTCATTTAAAAAAGCCTGTAGATACATTGGATAAATCATTGTCATAAGCAAAGGAATTGAGAAAAGGAAGTTTGATCTATTAAAAAATCAGAACTAGTTATAAAGCAAAAGTCATATAACTGCAGAACCAGGACTCGACTTCAGAAAGCAGTATAACAAAGTTGAAAGAGTACAGGCTCTGGAGCCTGGTGGAACCACTTAGAGCTGTGTGACTTAGGGAAAGCTAGAAAACCTCCCTGGACCTATGCTTACTTGTTTGTAAAATGGAAATATTAATACAAATGTTGGAAAATTAAGTGAATTCACATTAATAAGGTGTTTTGTTAAAAGTTCTGATACCTCATAAACATCATATATTTTATATATTACATGTGCTAAAAAAAAGTAGTGTGGGTTCGCACTCCTGTATTTAGCAAGATCTAATTTTCTGCATTAGTGGGTACTGTCTAGTATTTACTGTAAATGGAAATACCAAAAGAAAAACACTTCACTTTAGTTCAATTGCTGAAGCAACCCTTGGTTTACTCCCTGGGTAAATCCTTTAGTGGCTCTCCAGTGACCTCATGCTAAAATCTAAAGTCCTTAAGCCTAAGTACAAATCTCAGTGATTTGCTTCTGGCCCACCTCTCCTGCTGCTTCTCCCCCTGTCTCCCCATTCCCAGGCTTCTTGCTCTCAGTGTAATTGAATTCTGGATACTTGGTAGGAAACACTCAGGTCTTTCCTTCACCTAAGTAATTTGATCATTATGCTGAGGTGCATACGGCAGGACCCCCCCGCCCCATTTCTCTAAGATTGTGTACCAATTCTTATTCCATATGTAGCTTATCACACTGAACTGGAATTGAGTTTTTCCTTGTTTGTACAGCTCTGATATTTGATCAGAATAGAAGTCAATGTAAAAAGTAAAGGTTAATCAGAGAAAAAATTCTTTTCTGAACTGAGAATTTCCTACTAACAGAGATAGTATGATTTGCCAACCAAAGCAAGTTAATTTCCCAGATAATTGGCAGTACAACTTTTTTTTTTCCCTTTACCACATGCATCAATATGCAGAAAGATTTGCCTGTCTGTAAACTTAGAGCAAACCGCAGTGTCTGACATTCCATATGGAAAATCAGCAAAGTATGTTACATCCTATGAATTTATTTTTAATGAATGCATTTTATTAAGTCATGTCTTTGTTTCTTTAAAGACATTGCTTTTAACCACAACCATTGTCACCTCATTACTGTTTTGTTGGTAGAGTCAATGTAACTGTTTTCCTAAATTCATAACTAAAGCTTTTAGAATCTCTGGTATTATAGAGTCTTTTCTGAACTGAGAAGTTTGCCAATTAAAAGATTGTATGATTTTGCCAATCCAGACAATTTAATACCAAGAAATGTGGCATTAGAATATTTTAAATCAACCAAAAACATCAATGAAAAGAAAGTTCTGCTGATTAGAACATGACTAGAAAATAATTAGTAAGTATCCTGTGGTCCCTATCTCTTTGTTCTTTAATCAGCAATGGTTTTCCCCTCCTTTCTTCCTTATGAGAAATTGTCAGAAGTCATACGAACTGAGCCACTATCAACCAACATAAAATATATATTTTTTTACTTTCAGCATGATTCGATTTTATCTCTTGAAAAACAATTAATAGAAAACATCTATTTCTTAATGGTTTAAATTTCTTGGGAGGGGATGGATTTACTCTTTCATTTGTTCTAGATTTCCTGGATTATTTAGACTGGCACTTACTTTATGAAGCACTTCAGATTTATAACTTGGTAGAAATTCCTAGTACTGCAAGAAAAATGGGCAACATCTACCATGTGAATAAAATTACATTAAAAAATAAGCTTATTAAAGGAGAAAGTTTAGAATGTAATAATGAATGGCTTTTTAAGTAGAATTTGGTTAGTGTATTTAATTCTAACCAATATCTGGTTAGTATACTTAATGGACTATCCCTTTTGAATGTATTTTTATTTATTATAAAAATTCTAGCAGATATATCAGAAATATCAGTGGGTTAGTATTGTATTCTACTGAGCCAAGAATCCTTCAAAGTGAATCTTTATCTAGGTTGGAGGGATTCTAATGGTATTTGCTATGAAGACTATTACTACGTAATCTCTAATTCTCATAACAACCCTGTGAAATGTGTATTATTATTCTAGTTTATTAGTGGGAGTTTGGATTTAGGGGAGATTAAATAACATACATTGGGTCATACACAAAATAAATTTGGGAACAGGGGAGGAACCAGGTAAGTTTGATGCTGAAGCTCTTGATTGTACCCACTATGCTAGAGATTATTACATTTATCTGAATGCACTTGGTATTATGATTTACACTTTATACATGCATACAATTTTTTGGGGAAGGAATCATGTTTTATTTAAAAAATAATGTTTATAAGAAATCAATATAAGAATAATACAAATATAGGCAATATATATAGAAACATGGAAAACTTATATCAAGAAAATCTCTCTACTATCAATGCTAAAGCAATTAGATAGAAATATTTACATACAAGCTTTCTGATATAGAGTAATTTCCTGCTAGAAGACTTGTCAGTTTATATCAGGAAAAAACTTTTTTTTTTTTTTTTTTTTCTCCTGACTCTGGGATTTCAGAGAAGCTGGTCACCATGGTATTTGTGTTTGGGGTTGTTGAGAAATGGCATGAATAATAGTATTTTTTTTAAGATTTTATTTATTTATTCATGAGAGACACAGAGAGAGAGAGAGAGAGGCAGAGACACAGGTAGAGGGAGAAGCAGGCTCCATGCAGGGAGCCCGACATGGGACTTGATCCCGGGACTCCAGGATCACGCCCTGGGCCGAAGGCAGGTGCTAAACCACTGAGCTACCCAGGGACCCCCATGATAGTCTTAAGAATTTTTCCGAAATACACGGACCTGATTTGCATTTGATAAATTCTTAATATGACATTGTTGAAAGTGAAGGACATAATATTAGTAGTGGTTTTCAAACTCTTTTTTTTTTTTTTTAAAGCTGTAGAAACTCATGGAAAAGAAATCACTGTGGAAGCTCAATATATGAAGCAGATAACAGAGTTGTTGGGTTTCCTGGCAGTGTTTTTATTTCTCTCTGCCTTCATCTGTTTGTGCCTCTGAGATGTCTCTTTAGAACCACATTGGCCATCATGAGTTGAGTGTGAAAACCACTATGTTAAAATATAAAAGGAATGTTGCATATGAGATCAGTATACTATGATCCTGACTTGTAGCTTTCTGACAATCTAGTCAAAAAACAAGTTATAATATGTAGTAAAGTGTACTTTAAAATTTATTTATTAGAGAGAGAGATTGAGAGAGAGAGAGAGAGAGAGAACGTGTGTGCATGAGCAGGGGAGAGGCAGAGGGAGACGGAGAGAATCCTCAAGCAGACTTCCCTTTGCGTATGGAGCTGGCCACGGGGCTCAATCCCAGGACACTGAGATCATGACCTGAATTGACAATGAGAGTTTAACCAGCTAACTGAACCAGGTACCCCATTGTGGTAAAGTTTACTTTGAGCCAAAAGTTCAAATCTAGTGTCCTAACCTAGAGGTGATCCTTGCAACCAACCTCAAAACATTATTAAATGTACTACGTCTGGACCCTTCTAGACTCACTAAATGAAAATTCATTAAGGTAAATTTTGTAGAAGTCTATAAGTTTAGAACCTAGTAAGCTGTAGAACATCCATAGATAAATTCTGATTTTTGTTTCTGTTAAAGAGCCCTTACTTCGAACAGAGATACACAAAATGAGATCTGTGGCCTGCGACTGATGGCAGCCTGCAATGGAATCAATACAAAGATTAAGTGTTAGCTTTTCCAGACTCTTATGGTGATTTGATATTGCCACAATAATCCAACTGTGCTATAGGTAAATTTGCCACATTGAATGGAGCGTAGCCAAGTTCTAATGTTTCTGACTTGAATTGAGTATAAGAATCACTTGGGTAGTGGGGATTTTCTAAGATGCTGTCTCCTGGGCTCCACCTAATATCCCGATTTTGTAACTTTTAGAAGGAGCCAATGGATTTACATTTCTAAAGGGCACTGTAGGTGATCCTAATGCTGATATAGACACACCACACTAAAAAAAACCAAACAAACAATTAGTATATCGATATATATATGGCACACATAAATGATTAACACTCAGAAAATGCTATATAAGTGTGTTTTTGTTAATAATCTCAAAAAGGAGACCATAAAAATGTGCTTAGACTAGAAGTGATGTATTTTTATAAATCAGATAAGGCCAAAAGTGACATATAAATCAAATGCAATAAGAAAATGTAAGATAGAGATATAAATTAGAAAGTTGTAAAAGCAAATACCAAAATGCAAAAGAAAAAAATATTCTAAGTATGGTTTGGTATATAGTCAGTGATAAAGCCATTGATATCAGGACTGATCCTTGAGGCATATGATTTTTTTTAAACTTTTACATTTTTAAAAATATTACACTCATTTTGAATGTGTTTATATATACCTGTAAATATCAAATTCAGATAATTATACCCTAAAAATGTCTGATTCAGGGGACATGGAAGGATTATTTCACAGGTAATATGCATTTAAGCAAGTGTCTACTCTTGGGACCAAGCAATGGAAAAGTTGAACAATCAGCAAGATACTACCTGTTTGTTTTTTTTTTTTTTTTCACTAATGTATCCCCAGGGCCTAGAATAGTTCTTAGTATTTAAATAGAGCTTAAATAAATATTTGTTGAATGGGTGAACCCCCATTCATTGTTGGTGCCACTTTCCATAGAACTGAATAGAGGTTAAAGCCGTGAGCTAGACTTTTTCCTCAGTTGTTTATATATTATTTGTATTACATAGGATTGTATTAGGTTGCAGAGAAAAACTGTTTACCAGTGACTTAAGATATAGAGGGCTTGTGTTTCAAATGTTTGGAAAAGAAATTTAAGGGTAGAAGTTTGGTGGTATGGGTTCAGTGACTTCATGATTTTAGGACTGGAATCATTGTGGGATATTTGGCTCAGAAATCCCACAATGATTGTCAAGCTTATTGTCTCATGTTTGCAAGAAGACTGATAGATCTCCAAGCATCACATCCAGTTCAGAACAAGAAGAGAAAGAGAAGAGCCAAGAATCATTCCAGCAGCAATATTCCTTCATCTAGGACAAAACTTTCCCAGAAACTGGCAAGCGGATTTCTATTTTTATATTATTGGCCAGATCTATGTAACAAGGCCACCAGATCCAATGAAGGCTAAGATCATAGAAACATGACTATCATTATTGGATAAGGACAATCCAGTATGGTGCTAGGCATATTGCTACTCCAAACATAGTAAGAATTTGATACCAAGAAAGGAGAAAGAATGTAAATATTTAATAGCCTGAAAAGCATCTTTGACAATACTACAGAAAAGTGGAAGTACTATTACTTTATTTCTTTTCTTCCTTTCTTTTTATGCCTTTGTAAAAGGAGAAATAGCCAAATTCTGAGGTTATATTTTGACCAAAAAATAGACTTAAGGACTGGGTTAAATAGGTAAAAATGACTGCTACTAGATAATCTTATAACCTGCTAAGATAGATAATTCATTGTATTGAATAAACTGACTTAAAATTTACTTTCCTTTCTTCATGTATGCTGCTAGCTATTTTGAGTTGAGTGACTATGGCTGGATACTAAAATGTTTATATTCAGCCACTTAAATTATTGGCCACAAGATTTATTTGTACTTCTGTCTGTATTGCTATTCATTTTGACTAGTTTTTCATGATAAATCATTACCCAAAGATTTTTTTTTGTAATACCATTTTTTTCTGTTTCAGATAATAAAGAACCTTTATGTAGGCTTTACAGCAGCATTAAATTTTAATGAAGACTGGCATAAGCATAGTGACTAAAGTTGACAACAAAAATTTGGGTCACTTTTCATTTTACAAAAAAAGGGGCTACTGGGCTACTCAGTTTTTTTTCTCATCTTTTTGGAAATGCCATCACTTTAAAATGCATACTGTGAATTTGTGCAAGTTCCTGTTTTAGTTCCTGTTCAGATCCAATCATCATTTATCCTACCCCGAAGGCTTGAAAACTAATGATTATATAGATTGTTTTGCAGTTTGTGGTATTTCAGTCAAGCATTAGGGATAATTAGGGACTGGGATAAGGATGCCTTGAAAACAAAGATTTAGCTTTGCATATATTTTCCATTCTATTTTTATGTGTTTTTTGACGTCTAAGGACAAAGTATAGTTAAACAAATATATGCCCTGTTTTGCCCCCAATTAACATGTGCAAAGCATAATGAATAATAAAAATCTAGAAAAGAGGTTCATAATTACTTTGTTGCTTACCCTTTCACTTTCAAGAACCTTGTAACTTAGCTGAATCTTTGGAAATTTGATACCAAACATGTAACTTACCTGAATCTTGTTGGAAACTTGACACTGAACTCTAATTTGCCCAGGAAAAACTAATGTCTCTCCTGTTTAGGTTAATATATTTGAAGATTTTCATCTTACATACAGTACTATTAAAATGTTATGGTAGATGCTGGCTTTTGTAACATACTCTTCACAATTCACTGATTTAATAAAACACGTTGAGATATAGGAGTTAAGAGTTTCAAAGGAGCAAACCTTTGAAACCTTTGGATTCAGCAAGCCCAACATCAGGAAAGTGTGATATAGAAGCAAAAGAAAGAGCTTTGGAGTTAGATATGACTTGGATTTATATTCCAGCTATGTGCTTATTAGCTCTGGGACCTTGGACCACTACCCTATTTAACTTTTCTCAACTTCAATTTCCTTATCTGAAAAATGGAGGAAAAACATACCAAAGGATCACTGTTAAGACTAAGTGATATACCGTATATTAAGCATAGACACATATAATTTTACCAGTGTCAATCACTGATATTATAGATATAAAAATTGAATCCCTCAAAGTAAAATCATTTCTACAAGCTTACATAGTAGCAAACTGGAACCATAGAATTAATGACTATTCTCTGTGCAGCGAACCATTCAAAAAGTTAATTGTGAATAAGCACATTTATTTCAAGTGTTGAAGATTTACACTATTTTGTAAGGAATAGCTTCTTATATATACAGTGGTGTGGAACTAAGCAGCTATTAAATGAGTGTATTCTGTGATGTGATGATTTTCAAGCCTGTTATGTCATCTAATGTTGACTTTTCTCTTTAGAAGAAAAACAATATGTAAAATTTGACAAGTTTGGTTACCACACCTGACAAGGTAGCTGCTGAAAACCATATGGTTTTGCTCTCTTTATACCATGTGTCCTGTGAATGTAGCAGACTGCTCATTAGTCATAATTTAGCTGTCAGTGGATTTCAGTGTTACTTTTGCCTAAAAACTTTGTGCGGAATCACCAATGGATACTAATTCTGAATTGCTCTCTTCCATCTCCCTGGGTTTATATTTTAGAGTATATTGACGATTCACAAATCTTTAGTATACAATTCTGATTTAGTTTTGCTCCTTTCAGAGTTTTAGGCTTCATAGCCTGAAATTCTACTGTTTAATGTTCAAAGAACAGCAGCTAAAACTTCTCTTTATAATGATGATAAATATTTTGAAACAAAATGAACAAAAATGTAAAAGTAACAAGATGAACAGAGGAGAAACTATTTTGAAATATTTTATTTACTTATTCATGAGAGACACAGAGACACAGGCAGAGGAAGAAGCAGGCTACATGCAGGAAGTCTGATGTGGGGCTCGATCCCGGGACTCCAGGATCATGCCCAGACCAAAGGCAGATGCTAAACCATTGAGCTACCCAGGGATCCCAATTTTGGAGCAATTAAAGGCAATACTTGTTCTTCATGGTCCACAACTAGGCATAATAAGATTGAAAGGAACAACAAAAGTCGTTTTTTTTTTTTTTGTTTTTTTTTGTTTTTTTTTGAGAGAGAGAGAGGGGAAGGGAGGGGCAGAGGGAATCCCAAGCAAGCTTCACCCTCAACATGGAGCCCAAACCAGGCTCAGTTTCCTCAATCCTGAGATCATGACCTGAGTCAAAATGAAAAGTTGGACTCTTTAACTCACTGAGCCACCCAGACGCCCCAACAAAGGTCAATTTAGGTATCACTTCTAATCTGAGTTTAAGTAACTCACGTGGGAATGTTATTGGAATTCTCCTAAGAGACTATTAGAAGTTTCAAGGCATGATGATAGGAGAACAGACTCTGGAATAAAAGAGACTGGGGTTTGCCTTCAAATTCTGCCATTTAGCAATTGTATCAGTAAGAATGTCTTCCCCTGCAAGTAACAGCAAATCACTTCCTCAGTGGATTAAGCAACAAAATTGATTTCTTTTCTGACATAACAGAAAGTCCTAAGAGAAGCAAGTTTCAAATTTAGATAGATTAGCTACTCTATGATATAATTTGGAACTAGATACTTCCCATCCCTTCACTCTGCCAACCTTAATCTCTAGGTTTTGCTCTTTGCTGATTCGCCTTATTTTCTCTAGATGGCTGCATTAGTTCCAGGAAATACACCCACACCCGGCAACTTTCAAAGTAGCCATGAGTTTCCTTTTCTAATATTTTCTTCTCAAAAACTGCCTTCTCTTCAGATCACCTTCACAGCTCATTGGACAGAACTGAATCAATAGTGAGTCCACATAATGGAACTGAAAATAAGTTCAGTATTGCCAAATTGTGGATGAGGAAGGAAGGAAAAGCCTGAATGAAACTGGGAGGAAAATAGAGACCAATCCTGGAAAGATTTATATTAAAAAAAAGTGAAAACTATAAAATTTAAAGTAGGAGGGTGACATGATCATATTGGTTGCTTAGAAAGATCTTTCTAAAAGCAGTATTTTGAAGAAATTGTCAGGTATCATGTCTTTCTACTGAGATACTAGTTGAGACAAGTGAAAAATTGTGGTGAGAATTTGGCTGGATTAGTTATGCCATAGAATGAAACACAACAACCAGTTCAGGGAGTTAGATATAGGATATAGTTAGATTGGGTGGGATTTTATCATTGATTCAATGTGGGAGTGAAGGTGAAGGATACGAAGATGATTCACTGATTTCTGAATAGAACAAGTAGTTCTATGGCATTGCATTCACTAAAATAGGGACTATGGGAGGTGATATTTGCTTTTCTCATGCAGGATAAGTACTTTGTTCATTTGGGGATGACTACATATCATGAATGTGTTAAAAACTGGTAGGCAGTTTTATAAATTGATCAGAATTTCAAGAGGAAGAAATAGACAAAGTATATGGATTTGTGGGGTCATTAACATCTACATTATAACTGAAGACAGAAATTCCAGAGCCCCTCTACAGGGCTCCTTGTTTAAGGATATATGCTGATACCACCTTTAAAGCAAGCAACCAACCAATAAAACATTTACTAACCATTTTCCATCCTAAATAGTCTAATTCAGTATGTACAGACTAGTGCCAAGCCATTTATTCTTTCAAAGAGTTTCTTTTATTTTTATTCCTATGTTAAGTCCTAGTCAAGAATCATTGGTATAGAGTGAGAAGTGAAATTGATCTACAAAAATAGAGTATTAATCAAAACCAAGGTTTGAAGGGTGGCATAGGAAGAGTAGTTTATAATGGAAACAAATAGCCAGAGAAGTAGAAGAAAATCACAGAAATAAGTTGCCATTGAAGATAAAAGATGAGAGAGTTTGTCCATGGGTGGTGTCATGGCCAAATGCTGGCAAATTAGGAACTCAGAGCTATATGATTATCACTAATCAACTTCGTAATAGAAGTTTTGGTAAAATAGTGGATTTGAATCCAAATTGCAGTCAGTTAAATAATGAAGAGAATATGCAGAAATAGATAGGAATGTTGACAACTCATTTAATAATCTGAATTTAGAAGAGGGCATTAGCTGGAAGAGAATATGAGGTTTATTTTTAAAGCTTTAACCAAAATTTTACAAAATATTTTGTGGTTAATTTATGAGAGACCTGATTTCCCAAAGGGTATATTTATTAGATAATGTTGATGACCTACTTGAGATCACTGTTAATTTATAATATATATTATATATTTGTATAATTGATTATGAGTTTTTTCTCAAGTAGTGTTCTGCAGCCATAGTTCATGTACAAACAAAGTAAATTCATTCATAATTAGGGTTTAGATATGGCCTTTGGGTATCCAGAGAGAAAGATAAGTGTAATCAAAGTATTTTAGATCTAGGCTCTAAATAAGGGACTTGGATGCAGGAAGCCATAAGAAGTGCTTGTGGTTGTCATTAAAGACTTCAAGTATTGCTTCATGCTTTCTTCTTTCCTTGATTTCCCTTCTGGGCTCTCAATGAGACTGGAAACTATCAGTGGGTTTTTTTTATTTAATTTTTTTATTTGAGAGAGAGAGAGAGCACGAGTGAATGCATGAAAAGGGTGGAAGAGGCAGAGGAAGAAGCAGACTGCCCCCCTTAGCAGGGAGCCCGACACAGGGCTTGATCCCAAGGCCCTGAGATAATAACCAGAGTGAAAGGCAGACACTTAACTGACTGAGCCATCCAGGTGCTCCGTCAGTGTTCTTATTGAGCCTATAGTTTTGTTGTGAAGATAAAATGAAAGAATATATATTTTACTTGATAGAATATCTGACACATAATATGCACTGAATAAATTCCTTTCTTCATATTATTTTTTTTGTAAAAGTTTATGCACATAGGTTGCTCAGAATTGAAAAAAATTCTCACATTCATCGTCTGCCGAAATACTGTTGGTTATGGATTTTTACCTTCAAGTAGAGGGGTGCCAGAAATCTACATAACACTCCTAAAGTTATAATATAATTTTTACCAAATTTACAAATTTAGTTTTCCAATGGGAAACACATGTACTCTTTCCCTGCATTCATACTGTCAACTGTTCTTTGTTCCCTGCAGCAGTTGTCAAATTATAAAATTTAGCCTGGAAGCAAGAAATCACATCTGTGCTGATTGGGACTATGGAGAGAGGCTGGACAGCTATACATCTGGGGTTTATTCCCACAGATCAGTAAAATGTGTGCTATAATTGAATCCAGTAGCTTTTCTGATATTGTTAAATGGGAATCAATAAGCAAGCATCAGTCAAAATTCTACTGTTGGCAACCGGACTTTGATTCGCTGCCTTTGAGGAAGAGTAGTGCCGTCCTATCTGCTACTAATCCAAAGTATTCTCTCTTCATACTGTGGTAAAGGTCCAACTACCCTTACAATTGTTTTTGTTCGTTTGTGTAAAGATTATGGGAAAAACAGAAACAATGTAAGAGTATAAATATGCCACTGGCACTCTATTTTACCTTCATGTTATCAAGGATCACACATTCAAAGTCTTGTCCAACTAATGGTGCTGGGATTGAATGTCCTTGAACTGACTTTTGATTCTTTAAAGTTTCAAAACACCTTCATCCCAATGTATTATTTTCCTAGAGAATCTAATAAATTTGTTTCTGCTTTTTATGACTAATATTAGCAAGATGTTAAGGAGGAAGATATGGAGTAACAATGATACATGGAAAGTTATGAATATTTGAAAGTTATAATCCTTGAAGAGCATATTTGAATTATTAACTCAAATTAATCTTTGTTAGAATTGTGAGGTTGAGAATTTAGCAATCTTCTTATGCATATTACATTTTAGCCATTCTGTCCTTTCCTTCCCCGCCCTTGAATCCCAACCAAAAGAATGTTAGCAACTCTGTGACTTTTCTGAAAGTAAATTCTTGAAAAGCTTTTCTCTGTTTGTTCAAGAAAGCATTAAAATTATCAGTATGTAGTAATAAAAGTATACTTCAGATTATTTCTAATTAGTTTCAATTATAATCTATTATTTGGTTGGATAGATAACTTATTTTTACTTATTTAAAAGTTCCTGTATTAGTGAATTTTTTTTTCCTATATTAACTTTAGGAATTTGTAATAGACTATCTACTCATTGACCCCTGAAGAGTTGTTTCTCCTGGAGAATCAGTCTTCTTAATTACTGACGAGTACACCAACCAATATGCCCATCTTCATTGTAATTATAAAATAATGAGGGAAATGACCTTGAAGATTATCTTTCTGTTTAATAGTGTGGTTTTATTTTAAAATATAAATAATAGAATAAAAACATTTTCTAAAATTTCTGATACCTAATTAATGTCTTCCAGAGTAACTGTGGTATCAAACATTCCCTCTAATTATATTCATTAGTGGCTTCTCCCAGACAAGTTTTAATTAAGTTGTACAATGAAGATCAATACTCATTGTGTATTCATTGCAATTTACAACAAGCATATATACTGTTCAGAACAATTTAATTACTGTAATTGTTGCACAGAAGATACTTAGTGACTGTGCTCCATTACTGCCAATCTCCCCTTTTAATAAATTCAGTAATGAAATCGGGTAATGAACTTCTGAAAATTCCCATTTATATATACCCTATGTCTAAACTTCTGCTTTTTTATGTAAGTACTTCTAGTGGGGGGAATGGAGGCATTAATAATATCAGTGTCATAGTGTTTTTTCATGCATGCTGTCATGAATGTTGACGAATTATTAGGGCACAAATAGGAATACTTATAACAACAGCTATATTAGTTATATGAAAAATGACTTAAGAGTGTTAGGTAATAAGAATAATCTATTTCCCCCTAAATACGATTTCAATTTTTATTACTCTTATTTCCTTAAATAATAGTATTTTAATTTATTAGAAATGCCTCCAAATATGCTAACTTCTATTAATGAGAATCATGCAAATGCTGTACTACACAATGAATGTGAAAGTGTAGCATCATAGGGGGTATACCAGGAATTCTTAACCCTGTCGTTAGTGAAATCTAAGCCAGATAATTCTCTAGTGGGGGGTGGGGGAGTTTTGCTGAGCATTGAGAAATGCTTAGCTGCATACCTGGTTTCTTCCTGTGAGAAGCCAGTAGCAAATACTCCTCCCATCCTCCAGTTTTGACAATCAGAAATGTCTCCAGACATTATCAGATGCCCATGTTGAGAGTCACTGGTGTATGTTGATACAGACACATCCTCCTAATCTGCCCACTGACCAAATGATTCATTAATAAGACAAACAGCAATTCAGCTCTTCTGAGTGCAGGCTCGGTTCATAAGCATGAGTCAAACATGGTATTCTTTTAAGTGAACAATACAATTCTGTGTATTCAGTGTTTTGAAGATCATAATTGGGTGCTAATAGACTATCTAGTAATAGTGCCTTATCTAGATTTAAGAATGAAAAATAGAGATAGATGGCTTCTTAGAGAAAACAGTTCCTGAAATATGTTTTGTTGGACAAATGAAGTTAACAGTTCAAAAGAGAGGAAGGACATTTAAGACAGCTACAGTAGCATGTGCAAAACTTGGAGGTATCTGAAATCTAACATTCTCTATATTCCGATATCTGTACATCTATATATATACATATATCTCTATATTTATATCTCTGTATTAGTATCCCTACATATCTAACTATAATTTTAATTATTTTTCCTGAGGCATCAAATTCCAATTTCCTCTGAATTATATGAACAAAATTATAATATAGTAATCTGCAAGTAATTGCCTGAAACATCTAATTTTACTCTTTTTTAAATTTCCAATTTAGTAATCATATGCATAAGTATCTTCTTTGCTTTGTGAATTTTATGAAAACATCTCTTTCCAAAACAAAAACAATTTTGGACAGTTAGAGGGAAGTGACATATATGTATTTCTCATAAACCTCCTAACCTATTTCTTTGAAGGAAAATGTTTGACAAGATCATCATTAGAAAGATAATGCACATTTTTATTGTGTGTATTTTCATGTGTTTAGTAATATATGCCAATGTTGAAAATTCTTAATAAATGTATTAACAGCTACGCTAGTGTTTTGTATTCAGTTCATTTAATTTCACATACATATATGTGTGAAGCCAAAGAAGAGTTAAGAATAGTAATTTGGATTAAAGTTAATTCAAGTGAGGGCAACTAAATTTTAGAAAGAAAACTTTAGAAAGACATCTGGACTTCTGTTGGTAATAATGAATCTTTGAAGATGCACATATTACTAAGAGGTCTACAAGGAATGTGGTGTTTCTCATGGCAGGCTAGTTATGAATTCCTAGAATTCCTATTCACATCAGTTTGCCACTGCAGGATTAAGTTCAATTCGACTGCCATCATAGTAAAAGGCCTTTAGCTTGCTGATTTGCTCTACTTTATCAGGTCTACACAGATATGTTGCTGCTCAATATCAAAGGTGAATCAAATGAATCATAAGGATGAATAAACATAATGATTTAGGTTCTGCACTCCCCTGGTATTTAGTCATGTCTAGACATAGCCCTAGTGTCCCAGAAAATCCAAAATGAGGACAAGGACATTTAAGTTTAATGTAGCTTTATTCCCATGGAAACTAGAAAAGCCAACAATAGAGTAAAAAAAGTATGGATTTAAATTAAAAAAAATAGATTTAGTGGGATGACTGGTAGATTTGCAAGGTCAGGTAGTAATGAAACAGTTTTTTTTTGTTTTTTTTTTTGGTTTTTTGTTTTTTTTTTTTTTTTGGTTTTCAATGTTTTAAACAATAGTTTTCAGCTAGGCCAATTTCTTCTAAAAAGAATAATACAACAGATTATTTATTTTATTGTTCTATAAAGCCACTCTGATATGTGTAGGCTAAAGATGATACAAACATTCTATAGGCATGGACTGTTTTAGAGTTAAAGAGATCAGAATCTGAGTATATTAAATACACACACATCACAGAAGGCTGTCATATATATATGGTATTGAGTATATTTCTGTGTTTTCTGAAAGTTTTAAACTTGTGATTTATTTTTATATAACCAGTATTATAGACTGTTAACTTAGTGTATGAGATATATATATATGTTTGCATATGTTACTTGAAATAAACCAATGGAAGGACGCCTTGGTGGCTCAGCGTTTGAGTGACTGCTTTTGGCTCAGGGTGTGATCCCAGGGTCCTGGGGTTGAGTCCCACATCGGGCCCCCTGAGGGGAGCCTTCTTCTCCCTCTGCCTATGTTTCTGCCTCTATCTCTCTCTGTGTCTCTCATGAATAAATAAATAAAATCTTTTGAAAAAAAGAAATAAACCAATGGATAATGAGGCTTAAATGCATATAATTTCTATAGTAGGTAGAAAATTTTTATTTCAATTGTGATCCTAATGTCCTTGGTTGCAATAATTTTATCTTATATTTTCTTTTGGGAGTGTCATAACACATTTCTCAGCCTATCAACTATTACGACTTTAGTACTCACTCTAGCTTTATACTTAAAGATAGAACTTTTTTTTTTTTTTTTAAAGAATTGGTAGCATTTCAAAGTAGTGGTTTTTGAATGTAGGATAAGGAAGCTTCAGTAACCTCTGACTAGGGATAACCCAGTTGTTTCCCTTTTGGGTACTTACGCCCTGCTCATTTATAGTGGTTTAGCTCTCTGCTGGGCCAGGTAGATCACTTGGGATAGGCATAATCGGCTGGAAAAATAATGATCTGTGATCCGGGTCCGAAGCAGTTTGACTACTCAGCATCCTATAAACTAGTTTAATTTGGGGGATGTAGGGAGGCGAACAGTAGATAAACCTGTTGAAGTATAAACAGTGTGTGTGTGTGTGTGTGTGTGTGAGAGAGAGAGAGAGAGACTGTGTGTGCATGTGTGTGTACACACGCTTTCATGGCTTCCTTTTGTAGTAATAATATTTAGACTTCCATTCTGGGAGTTCCAAATATTTTAGGATATCCAGCCATAGTTGAGGTTGCATTTCAAAAATGTAGCTGATAGTTCCCTAAGAAGCACATTGTGGACTATGGTTATTTGTAAGTAGAAGATATTTTTGGGAATGCAGTGGACACATAACTCTGGCAACAACCCTGAGAGCTGCTATAATTTTATTGGCTTGATGAGAGGTGTGTAAATTTATTTCTTAACTTACCTTGTAATTTGGATTACAGATTTTGGTTAATATCACAAAAAAATCTTATAAGCTTGGGGATAGTTTATTTCTATTCAATGTAAATTATTTGTTAATTGCTTCATAATACCTTTCCAGGAGAAAATATAATATATTTAGTCACAAATTTATGGCAGTTTAATCTCCAAATTGAGAGCCTTTAAAGGAGTGGCATAGTCCTTATGGTTTTCTATAGACCTTCATTTTTTTTCTTTTCCTTTTTACTATTTTCCTTTAATTCTTGTTTGACAAAAAAGAACACTTAGAATAATGACTTGTTTATGTATTTTTGTTGTAATTGTTCCCCAAATGTTTATTCAAAATTACTTGTTCTTCTGCATCCAAATAATGCTTTCATTAAATTATAACTCTTATGTTCATGATAATGAATACTTAATTCAATTCCAGTTATGTAAGAAATATGCACTTTAATAACACTACAAAAATAGTGATGCTTTTTTATACACTTGACTCAGTTTTGTGTTCTTTTTCTTTCAGTGAATTTATTGGATTCACGTACTGTCATGGGGGACTTGGGATGGATTGCTTTTCCAAAAAATGGGGTAAGCCTTTATGAAATTTTCCCTACAACTTAAGCTGAGTAGACATCATGTTAAATGTCACACATGAAAATTCACTGAACATATTTTGATTTGCTGTTATCCTGGGTATATTGAATAGGAAATAAAAGTTAATATGTCAATGACCAGTGTTGATTCAAACACAATTTATTTTCTATTTTATTCACTACATTGGGGAATGAAAATAATATAAGAAATTCCTTCAAATTTTACTGAGTTTAAAAGTTTCTCAGACTATCAAGTCAGTCATCAGTCAAAGGTTTTCTTTCAATTCTTGGCTTTTTCTTTACTAAAACCTTTCAGAAAAGGTGCTTCATTGGAAGAATTTTATAAACAGCAGTTGACTTTGCTAGTAGTTTATTTTACTGGTGTACGTTAGAAATAAAATATTTTGGGCAAAAATTAGGTAAAGATGTTTTTAAACCAATATGCATATTAATGTATAATACTAACAATACATATTAAAAAGTATTCTATTATCTTCTGCTCAATTAAAAATACATCTATATTAGCAGATGGAAAATGAATGTAAGTAAAATCTTCTGTCAGAATCATTATATCACACAGAAAATATTAACAATATTGCATGACTATTATATTAAGAAAAATTCAGATTCTGAGAGATTTTTATTATCTGATAACTTTAATATTTAACTATCTTTTAATTTTCAGACTCATACTATCCAAATTTATTATAGAACCACTTTGTGGCAAGGACAAATAATATTCTTCAATACTCAATTTTGAAAAAAAATAATTTAAGCAATTTGAATATTTAAAACTTTATAGTATAGTGTATATATTTAATTCATTTAGAAAATTAGTCACACTAATAATAGTTCATGTGACTTCCAAGGTTAATTTCGGTTTAATTAAGTAATCTAATATTGTCATGACCCAAGCAGTTAAAACTTATTTTTTTTTTCATTTGATGAGAAAATCAGGTATGTTGTTCAGTCCCTAACAAAGAAAATTATTATGAAGGTAAAACAGATGGTATCAGTTGTTCTAATTCATAATTTATATGCTAACATCCTAATCTCAGTGTGATTTCTCTTCTTTCATTAACATGGTATCTCTTTTTGGTTATCAAAAATTATGGTTGCATTTAGATATACATCATAAGTAAAGTATATTCGTTTTTTAAGATATTAGGACATAACTATAAGCCAAAGGGGGAAAGAATATTACCAAGTAGATCTAGCCAGTGCCAACATAATGGTGTATATTCTGTTAGTCTGGCCCTCTTTTTTCCTTCTTATGTTCTTTCTTATTTTCTCTTTACCTCCTTCCACCCTTCATCTCACATCATTTTCTTTCTTTGATCTATCATCACCCTTGTACAGGTAGAGGACTGGTTAATATTCATCTATGAGAACCTATAGCTATATATTGTACTCTGCATTTTTTCACATACCAAAAATGATTTGTTACATAAATATTTTAAATTGCTCTTTCTCAGAAGATGGCTAATAGGTGAGGTTAAAGTTAATTTTTTAAAAAATCATATCCCCTTTGAATTTAGTTTTGTGTGTCTCCTCTTTCTATTCAAAAGTTAGAAAAGGTTTGGTTGAGTGCATCTTTGAAGGCAAATGTGATTTGTAGTTGCTTTTGCAACTAAAGAAGTTTGGGGGAGATTACTCAGTTTTGTACAGGAATTTTGTTTAAAACACAGTTGCTTCCTTTATAACAACATAGTCCTTTCATATCTGGAATGAGCTCTTTTCATTCTAACAACTTTGTGCTTTTACTTTTTGTTACAATTGTTAGTATACTATTGATTTTGTTCAGTTTTATCTTTTTAATTTTTTAAATTTAATTTTTTTTTATTTTTGAAAAAGAGAGAGAATGTGTGAGCATGGGGAGGTGGGTGGGCAGAGGGAAAGAGAGAATCTTGAGCATTCTCCACACCTGGACACAGTGCAGAGCCTGACATAGAGATCGATCCCATGATCCTGAGACCATGACCTGAGCCGAAATCAAAAGACCGGTGCTTGACCAACTAATCCACCTAGTGTCCCTTGTTCAGTTTTTTAAACAATGAATTTCATTTTCAACATTCTTGCAATGTTTTATGTTTCTTTTGTCATTGCTATGCCTGATGTTAATATTAAAGAAAAAAATGTGCAACTGTCCAAGTATATACTTGTCCACACTTGTCCAAGTGTACAGAACGTAGGTGTTTTTACTTTATGTTGTGTCACTCAAATACAAAATAAGGGAAATTTAGAAATTACATTTTAAAGAAAATGAGTATTCGAAGTGTAATTCTAATTAGAATTAATATATAATTCTATTTTTAGTAAGCTGTGCCCTTTGTAATTAGATAGGCAATCTATTTCTAAGTGAAATATAGATCAAAAGCCATGCCATCAAAAACTGTGGAGTTGAGGTTCTCCATAAAAGCCATGAGAGAACAGGCAAATATCATCAGAATCAATTTTCTAGAACTCCAGAAATTAACCAGTCTTGGAGCAATACAGGGAACATTTATTCAAGAAAAATGGTGGAACCTTGTTAGACCAGCAGCACTAGCTTTAGTATTAAAAAAAAAAAAAAAGGAATATATTAGGTAAAGATTTTTACTATTTATTGGAACTGGATATTTCCTTTTTTTCCCGTTCTTTTATTTTATTTTAATAGCTTTAGCATTTTAAGGTGCCTTGTGTTCTTTCCTGCCTCTTTAGCTGTGAAGTAGCCTTGAAAAGCCAAAAACCTGCTGTCAGGGTAAAAAGCAGCAGGCTAGCAGGCACTGGAGCCACGGAGTGGGGACAGGAGAGTCTTCAAAGACCTGATCATAGGGAATTGTCATTATTTGATCTGATAGCTTCCTGGAAGACTGTTTTTGTAAGGCTATCTTGATTGATCTGACTCAGAGCTCCCCCAGTCTGAAAGCCTTTATTATATACTAAGTAAATAGGAATTTTTTTTTTCAAACTTTAGGCCTTAGGAATAAATATTTTATTTATTTACCCCAAATCTGCACCTAAGAATTGGGCAAGTATTTAAGAGAAACACTGTTATCCAATCCTTAAAGTCATGCACATGTTCCATACCCTTCTTAGAAGCAATCATTGCTCCTATGATACTTTTTCTATGCTTGTTAGCTCCTGAGTTTTTTATAGCTACCTCATATTTACTACTCTGCAGTGTTTCTACAAGTTGGCACAGGTCCTGACATAAAAGAGAACTTCAGTAAACATGTATTGTAAGGATAATTTACTTTATTGTTTTTAAATTTATAAAATGGAGCCCAACTTATTGAGATATAGTTTTGCATAAAGATTTAAAAAATAGAACTTGGCACAGTTTTGGCCCTCAATAGCTATTCTTTCTTTGACCTTCTACTACATTTCTATTCTCCTTATACCAAGAGATTGTCTATTTTTCCATATAAATATATCCATTTGAATTCATTGTTAGCACTTCAAGATTGAGAAATTTCACCTGAAATCTGAATTTCCAGCTTCTTTGTGTAATTGGAAGTTTCAGAATGCTGGAACCAGCAGCCTAATACGACCTCAACAACTGAAAGCTAAGTAAAGTTTGTTGTTTTGTGAGGGTACAAATTATCCTCTTTGACTCAATTTCCGTTTAATATTCTTATTTAAGTTGCCAGTCTGTAATGTTAGCAGTATTTTAGAGTCTATTTTTGAAAAGATTTTATTTATTTATTCATGAGAGACACACAGAGAGAGCGAGAAAGGCAGAGACACAAGCAGAGTGAGAAGCAGGCTCCATGCAGGGAGCCTGATGTGGGACTCAATCTCTGGTCTCCAGGATCACACCTTGGGCTGAAGGCGGCACTAAACCACTGAGCTACCCAGGCTGCCCTAGAGTCATTTTTAAATAAGGTTAAATCATGGGGGCGCCTGGGTGGCTCAGTGGGTTAGTGGACCAACTCTTGATTTCAGCTTAGGTCATGACCTCAAGGTTGTGAGATTGAGCCCAAGTCAGACTCTGTTCTCAGAGAATGGAGTCAGCTTGTCCCTCCCTTGCCTCTTCCCCCACATGTGTGTTTCTGCACGTATGTGCATTCTATAAATAAATAAATAAATAAATAAATAGATAAATAAATAAATAAAATCTTTTTAAAAATACTGTACAATCATCAGGGTTTTCTTTTGTTTCAGGAGGGTCTTTAAAAGAAATCTCTAATTATTACATACTGAGTTGTTTTTTTCCTAGATTTTGAGTACTTCATCTAAATCAGGACACACCTGATTGTTTGAATTTGGACTTCAGCATGCGCTCTTTAACCACAGTATATGAGAGACACCGTATGTGTATGCACATGCACTTCATGCACACACACTTTATGACAGTAATTTATATTCTCCTTCCCCTTTTTTAAAAAATCTGAACATATCTAGAAGTACTATGCTATATCGAGGTTTGCTTTTTATGCAGATTTTCCACATTCATTCATTCAACAGATATGTATTGAGCACTAAGTATGTGTCAGTGACTTTATTAAGCACTGAGGATATAGCACTGAAGAAAACAGAAGTCCTTGACATCCTGGAGCTCAAGGAAGCATTATTATCTTTAGAATGAGTAATCAAAGTGTGTTAGAACAATGTGGTGGGTGAAATGCTTTCTAGTACTTTCTTTACTTTCTATAAATGTACAAAAGTGGCAGAGAGGTGACAGTATTTGCTCAAGGTGACTCTGTGTCACACTGGGAAGAGAACGTATATTATATTTGGTGCACTGTGGTGTCATATCACTGTTTCTAATTGTCTTCCTATGAAAAAATACTTTTGCAAGTACATAAATTCATTCAGTACTAGCAATGACAATGCAAAAAAAGATACTTTGTATGCTTCTTGTGGATGAGGGAAAGGAGGTTCAGTAAGGGTAAGTGAATTGCCCAAGGTTAGGCAGCTGGAAAGAGACTGATTCTATTTCAAGCCCAGGTCTTCCAGGAGACTGATTATTTTAAACCAGAGGCAAAGTCCTCCAAACAGTTAGGTCTCCAGAGACATGACTAGGTTTTGGATGGTGCCCAGATTTCTAGTTTATAAAAAGAGGATTGATGCTGAAAAGGAAATTCACCTTTAAAAAGTTTTAAATGAGCCAGATACGGTTATGTTCTATTCATTGCCAAATCATAAGTATTTGAAAAAATGTATAGCACATAGGTGCAAAAGTATGCTGCATTTGTTATATTGTGTGTATATAAAATGTATATATACCTATACATATATAAACACAGGTAGATCATTAAAAGGATGAATTAACTTGACTCCTGGCTATACCTGTAATCCACTATTGTTTTGAGGACCTCCATGGATCTTAGCTTTCCTAAGGGCTAGGTGGGGCTGTGTGGCTACTCTATCATTAGTCTCCCAGTGTTGTTTTTAGGATAATATAAGATAATCTGTTTCAATGCGCCACTTGATCCCTAAACGATCAAAGAAATAGAGAAGACCTTGGTTAATTCAAAAGCTGCTTCTCTATTACTGCTTCCAAATATATCTAGAGGGGATCTGTTGGTGGCTCAGGGGTTTAGCGCCTGCCTTCATCCCAGGGTGTGATCCTGGAGTCCCTGGATCAAGTCCCACATCAGGCTCCCTGCACCCTGCATGGAGCCTGCTTTCCCTCTGCCTGTGTCTCTGCCTCTCTCACTCTGTGTCTCTCATGAATAAATAAATAAATTCTTAAAAAAAAGAAAAAAAAAAACAAATATCTCTAGAAAGCAACACTTTGGTAGTTTTTTTTTATTTTTTATTTTTTTTGGTAGTTAAAAGCAGTAGCCATTCACCTATCTTTGGTATTTGACTATTGAATGAAGTCAGTAGACTTCAAGGATTTTCATCTCCCAACAGTCTATATCATGAGACTCAATACTCTAATGTTACTTTGGATAAAATTAAGGGAAAGGGTTGTAAACTCAAAAAAAAAAAAAAAAACAAAAGTTTTTTTCCAGAATGCTTTTAATTAGAAACAGAAACAAAATTAAGCAAAACACAGATTGTTGTAAAATATACATAGTCACACTCTCAATTCTAAACTCTACTGCTTATTTGAGTAAGATTTTTTTTCCTCCAGAGCACCTATCATTAATTTTCTATATTGAGGTTCTAAACCTTTTCAGTCTCAACCTATTAGGAGGACATAATTTAACTGCAACAATGATTTTTAAGAATAAGACCGAGGGATCATAAAGAGGCCTTGAGGTTTTTTTTTAATTTCATGATGGATTGGATTCTATTGTCATCCTTGTAGAATTTTTTAGTGTTTCCATAAGATTTTATTTTAAAATACTTATAAATTTTATAACTATTTTAATTTTTTTAAATGAATGGACTTTATTTTAAGAGAGAAGTTTTAGTTTTACAGAAAAATGAGCAGAAAGTATGGAGAGTTCTGGGGTACCTTGGTGGCTCAGTTGGCTAGGTGTCTGCCTTCACCTCAGGTCATGATCTCACAGGAAAATGAGCAGAAAGTATGGAGAGTTCTGGGGTACCTTGGTGGCTCAGTTGGCTAGGTGTCTGCCTTCAGCTCAGGTCATGATCTCTAGGTCCTGAGATCAAGCCCCACATCAGGCTCCCTGCTCCCTGGGGAGTCTACTTCTCCCTCTGTACTCCCTCTCTTTCTTTATAAACAAACAAACAAACAAACAAACAAACAAATAAATAAATAAAATCTTTAAAAAATATATGGAGAGTTCCTATATACCATTTCAATATCCTCCTCACTATTTCCACTGTTATTATTGTATTGCTTTAGTGTGTTATATGTTTTACAATTGATGAACCAACATTGACACATTATTATTAGTTAAGGGCCATGGTCTCTGTTAGGGTTCACTCTGTTTTACATTTTGTTGGTTTTGACAAATACAGAATGATATACATATACAATTACACTAGCATACAGAATAGTTTCACTGCTCTATCTCCTGTGCTCCACCTATTCATTCCCAGCTCCCTTTCTCCCTCTTTCTTTTCTAACCCCTGCCAAACACTGATCTTTCTACTGTCTCCATAATTTTGCCTTTTCCAGAATGCCGAGTAGTGGAATTACACAGCATATAGCCTATTCAGCTTTGCCTCTGTCACTCAGCAAGATGCGTTTAAGGTTCCCCTGTATCTTTTTGGTGGATTGAGAGTGATGTATTTTTTATCATAGAATATCTATTTTTTGATACCCAATTTGGGACTTTTGGAATTCACATTGTCCTATAATTATAAGAACTCCCTTTTCGCAAATCTTCACTTTCCCAGAAAATGGCATGTATAGTAGCAAATTCCACATCTAGACTAGAAAAAGATAAGCAAAACCTTTAAGATTGTATTTTTTTCTCTAAAGGTAGAAGTCATGTTGTATATAAATCCCATTTCAATTAAAATCGTGAAAGTATTCAGAATAGATGAACAAACTTCATAGCAATCTGCTTATCCCAATTTTCTGATTGAATCATTTGGTTGAATAACAGTGGAACCAATGAACTCTTTCTCAAATAATTATTTTCTAGGGGCGCCTGGGTGGCTCAGTTGGTTAAGCATCTGACTCTTGGTTTCAGCTCAGGTCAGGAATTCATGGTCACATGATCTCCGAATCCTGGCAACTAGTCATGTGTCAGGCTCAGCGAGGAGTTGGCTTGAGATTCTCTTTCTCTCTCTTCCTCTGCCCCTCCCCTACTCTCTTGCTGTCTCTCTCTCTAATATAAATAAATAAATGCAAAAAATACAATAATATAAATAAAATAGCTATTTTCTCACTTAAGACTTTCGTCCCCCCCCTGCCCCGCTTTTTTTCTTCCCTTAAATCGTCAATCTTGTATTCATAGCTTTATCAGCCTATCTGTGCACACCCTGAAGGTATTTTCCTTCCTTTTAATTACATTAAATTTACTTTAGTCATCTTCTGGAGCATTTAATATTGATTAATCTACATACTCTAAGCATGGATGTAAACAACATTGTTTTCTGAAAAATTTTAGCAAGTATTTTCAGGACTTATTCTCAGGAGAATAAAATTAATGGTCATGATGTTTGTTTAGAGCAGATTATGCTCTTACATCTTAGAAATTCCACTATTGCTCTTTTTTTTTTTACATGTTTTTCTTACAAAAGTTTACAAGATACACCTGCCTCCTTTGCTTTAGTGGAGCCTGCCGTTTCCCCACTGAGTTCTCTGTAGTTCCTGTAGCACACAATGGGCAAGCCACCATATTCCCCTGGGCATCACTTCTGAATTGTCCTGCAAGGTCTTCTTTTATTTTTACTGTCTTCCCTTTCAGTCAAATAAAATAGACTTTACTGTGAAATATTTTCTTTTGCTGATCATAGCAGCTCTTAGAATCATTTGCAATAATTTATTCATTTGAAAAAGATTTCAGAATATTGACTTAAATCATATTTGTAATAAAATAGAGACAGGGTAATGGGCTCTCTGCCTGGGGGAGAAAGAATGAGCAATAATATTCCATACAAGATGCTTCAAAACAGGAGTTTATGGTTTTCCCTGTTTTAGTGCCACTTTGTTCTGTTTTCTGAATTTTTTGAGCTAGGGAACCTGTGTATTTACTTTTGAAGTTGAAAATAACTCAGGTTTCGATTATTCAAAGTGGCCTGTGAATACATTGTTAGTGTTTTATGTGTATTCACTTGAATCCAGAAGAACTTAAGCTGGATTTTCTGTTCTGATACACAGATTTACCAAACGTGTGGGGGGTGGGGTGGGGGAGGGTTGTGTATGATTCACTTTCCCCAAAATTAAAGGCAAAGGATGAGAGAAGTATTTGAACACTGATAATCTCTTATATCAGGGTAAGTTTTGCCAGAATCTTATTTTGGCTTTGCTTTCCACTGAAGGAGAGGACAGATAATGACGAGCATTGAGGCCCACACTGAGCATGGAGAGGCTAATAAAGATTAACGTAATGCTGAAGTGGGTAAAAAAGAACACATTAGTGGATATAGAAAAGTACTTTATTTGGACAGTGATAGAAAATAATTCTAAAGGGAATGGATATTATACTATATAATGCAAATGCCAGTATAATGAAGAACAATCCTGTTCCAAAGTAGCTTTGTATTCATTATTTTTTAGAAAAAAACAAAAAGAACACCCAGCCCGTAAGGTAATTAAGATAAATAATTTAAGGAATTCAAGATCGTCATTAAGCATACACTGAAGTTTAGAAGAAGCACAATTTTGCATTTAGATTTCCCACATGGAACCTTAGCAATTATGAAGAAAGTTCTTTAAAATGTCCAGCTCTGCCTTGGCATATAAGACAAATTTAGTCTTTGACATACGCAGTTATATTGAATGAATTAGCAATAGTCACAGTATATTCCTGCAAAATGGTATTGAGACATGCTTGTAATATTTATTTATTAGGTATAACTTTACTTGTTCAAAGTCGCTATAAAATAATTGCAAATATTTTCTTCTTTAGAGGCTCTCAAAACACTTTCCCACATTATAAAGGATACTCACAAATATAAACTGGAGAATGACCTTATCCATAAACTACTTTTGTTAATCCTTCCTCAACCTACCTGTAATCACCTAGCTAAAGGCTTCATCCTTCACACCATAGTGTAAGTCCTACTTCTGCAGAAAAGTATGGATCCAAGATTAATTATTTTCCTCCCTGTTAGCAAATCGTGCTGTGAAATCCTTCTTCTTCCTCCATCTCAACCCCATCTCCTTTTTCCTCCAGATTGAAGTGTGCATAGCTATGTTATCCATACTCAACACCTTGCCTAGTTTTGTACTGAAACACTTAATTCTTCCCATTCATTCCTTTTTTGTTGGCTTTTTCTATTGTATAACAAGCAGGGAGTGTAAATGTGAACAGTTTCAGATCATTTCTAAAGAGTCACATACAAGTTACTGTCACCTTGCCTGTGATGTGAGACACCTGTGCACACACTTGCATCAGTCATTTCCCAATATTGTTTCCACCTGTTTCATTTTGGGTCCTCATAGTTCCCTTTTCCTCATTATGTACATGAGGATTTCTAGGTTTCCGTCTGTATTTTCTTTGCCAAATGATGTGATACATGTGAAACCTGGACCTAAAATCCTTTTCCTTCTGAAAAAAATGTTCTGCTCTCATTGCTATTTGTACCAGTTTCCATATGTGAGTATGATGATTTTTTTTTTTACTCCCATCTTCCCATTCATTAATGAAGATGTTAAATAAAACTGGGCCTTGCAGAGGTCCCCAGGGTCCAAATACTGGGTATTTTTCTAAGTAGTTTGATTGCTGTTTATCATAATCTTCCCCCCCCTCACCATTCTTCAGCTGTTTTCAATTCATGTGACAGTGCTCCCATGCAAGTCAATTTGAATTAATTTTGCAAGCAAAATGCTTTATGGTTCTGAGTACATAATCTCCCTCTCCCACAGAGAAAAAATATACTGTAATCATCCAGCATTCCTGTTGATTATTTCCATTAAAGGCAGCAGGGGGAGAGAGAATGCTCAAGACTCCTCTCATGTTTAAAGTTTTTGAGGCTTTTGCTATTCATTGCCTTATTCTTTCTCACCCTCCCTCTCTTTTTTTTTTATTTTTTTTATTTTATGCTATTCATTGCTTGCACAATGCAGAATGTGATGGTCCAGACTGCTCAGCCTGGAATCTCTGTCTGCTGGAGCCTAGCCACTGCAATCCTGCAATCCTTGTGATCTTACACCCCACCACACTTTCTACCAGATGAACTAATTTCTCTTTTTTAACTCCTCAAAAGATTCATATAAATTTCTACCCCTAGCATTTTGCACAAATTGCTTGTATTGCTTTACTTCCCACCCTCCATATAACCCATCTTACTGCTAAACATATTCTTCAAGGCCAGCTGAGGTTATAAAACATGAAATCTTTCATTACCACCCAGGACAGTGACCACTTTCTAGGCTGAATCAATATAGCACTTATTGTGTATTGAATACACTAAAATTTAGACATTTTAGATTTGCCTATTTTTTGTGTGACATTGTAAGTTTCTTCAGTGTAAAAGACTTGTCTTTACCTCTAGCATGTCATCTGATGCCTTGGATGTAACTTTAGATTAACTATATCTGTTACTGGTTGATGAATAAGTAGGCATCTGAATCTTAAGGAACTAGTGGTTGTTTGGACCCAAAAGGCTGCATATTTTTGGGTAAAAACAGAATAATGGAAAGAGACATCAAAGTGTGCATTTAGAGGTTCTAATTCATTTTGTGTCATGCTAATTCACTTTGTGTCATGCAACCCTGAGCCAAGATTATTTAATTATACAATTTATTTTACCAAAAGACTAATATATACCAAGCACTGAGATTACATTGTTAAACAGGACTCAGTTCCTCTTCTATACAAACAGACAAGTTTGAATGACATCACCTAGAGTTGGGAAATACACAGCCTGTACAAACATATGCACACTCTGGGGTCCTTTCTCTATTGAGCTCAATCCAAATTACTAATATGTACATATTGGCCTCCTTAGAAGCAGTGTAGTTGACATGGAGACTTTGAAAACAGTTAAGCTAGATTACAAATCTGGCTCCACCCCTTATTTACTAATGTGTAGCAAGTTGGTTAATCTCTGTATCTCTATTTCCCTCATCTGTAGATTATGTATAAAATTTCCTACTTACCGATGTTCTTATAAGTATTAGAATGAGGTAACTGCAAAGTTTAGCACACTGCCTGGCCTTTATTAAACAGTGTGTAGGGTTGCTATTACTCTTTATCTTGGTTTCTGTTCTTTTTTGTTCTTATTTTTATTTTCCCCAGGAAGTACTTATTAACTGATATGTTTATAATGTTATTATGTCTTGACCATTATCTTACTATGTATATTTGAACTAAATTTTTCTGAAGACTTAAAGATGGAAAAATATATTCACTTGTTAAATAAAGCATCAAGATTCTTTATTAATGAAGACTTAAGTGGTTTTACCAAAAGTCACCTGGCCATTTATATGGTAGTACACATACAAAGTTTTCTAAAACATTTGTTTTCACTGATGAACACTTGACTTTCACAAAACAAAATAGGAATGTGCACTAATTGTAGCAAGAAGCGAAAATTCACAGTGAAGGGAGAAAACAATTATCAAAAACAGAATGATCATTTTGTACATTGATGTGTAATATGTTTTGAATATTTGTGTCCTCATGAAAATTCATCTGTTGACATCCCAGTGCTCCATGTGATGGTATGAGGAGGTAGGGCCTTTAGGATGTGCTTAGACCATAAAAGTGGAGCTCACATGAATGAGATCCGTGCTCTAATAAAAGAAATGCCACAGAGCTAGCTAGCCCCCTTCTGTTATGTGAGGACACAGTGGGAACTCTGAGACCTGAAAGAGGTTCCTGATGTGATCATTCTGGCAACACATTCCAGACTTCCAGCCTCCAGAACTGTAAGAAATGAAAGTCTGTTGTTTAAAACCCACCCAGCCAGTGTCTATTTTGTAATAGCAATGTGGACAGATTAATACAGCAGCCTAAAACAAATCTATGAAAATTTAACACTCTGAAAATTTAAAACTCTGAGGAAAGATATATGTATCTTTACTCTAGAGCAGGAGTACAATGATATACCGAATAAATATTCTCTATCTTCAGAACGACTTATGTTCTCGTTTTGCTTTTTCTCTTAAATAGGATATGGGGAAAATATTTCATTTGAAAATTATTAAATAAAATATTATGCTTATAATAATAATTTCCAAAGAAGTATTTTCACTTAGTAAATTGCCCAGATAATTAAAGCTGATTCAGCTATTTATTATTCCATTGATCAAATTTTAGTTGGTTTCATATAATATCAACAAACTTTAGCTAGTTTAAGAGAAAGAACAGAATTTATGGTTAATTCAGAAAACCCAAGGTCAATTGAATTCTTGAAATAAGGAAACCAAGTGACGGGGCATGATCCCATGAACAGGGCAGTGGTTGCCCCTTCTTTCTCTCTGTCTCTGATTCCTGGTTCTGACCAGTTATTTCTTCATTATATCTGTAAACCAGGTTTTTTTTAGTTCACTTTGCACGTGGTTTTCCCAGAATTCTAAATTTGATCTCCTGTATTAAAAAGACAAAACTCAGACTGGAAGTGTTCCAAATTCCACATCGAAGGAGTTTGATGGGTTCCACTTGGTTCATCTGTCCATCACTTTTGCAAACATCTCTAAGCTAGGTTGAGGGAGAAGGATAAAATTGTGTAGTAAAAATGCCACTGTGGCTGTTGGTGACTATCTCTATGATAAGGAGAGTAGCTTAAAGAGTATCTGGGCTCCATCTCATTTTGTGCCTCTTAGGAATTCTAATAAGGAAGCATTTCTCTCAATATAAAGTTGTGTTTTCATTAAAAAAAATCTGTTATAAAAAATAATCACTAATGTGAAATATTTTATTCTAAAAATTTACAGTGAAGTTAGCCATTTCAGTACATAATTTCTATCATGTCTATAAAGCCTGATTTCTACAATACACAAGAATTTTACTCAGCATTCAATATTTTGTTGGAGTGGTCTACTTGATTTATTTAAGCTCTATTGGTATTTAGTTGAACTATTTGATTTATTAAAAATTTTAGTGTTGGGATCCTTGGGTGGCGCAGCGGTTTGGCGCCTGCCCTTGGCCCAGGGCGCGATCCTGGAGACCCGGGATCGAATCCCACATTGGGCTCCCGGTGCATGGAGCCTGCTCCTCCCTCTGCCTGTGTCTCCGCCTCTCTCTCTCTCTCTCTCTCTGTATGACTATCATAAAAAAAAAAAAAAAATTAGTGTTACTTGTCCCACTTTTCTTAAATTTGGGGCTTCATTGTAGTTACTGATTCAATATTTTTTGATTCTCATCATTCTTTATATTTTAATTTTAATTGAAGTATGGTTGACATATAGTATTAGATTTGTTTCTTGTGTGCAATGTAGTGATTCAACAGTATATACATTTTGAAATGCTCACCACAATATGTGTATTGCAGTATTATTGACTATATTCTCTATGCTGTATGCATCATTCTTTTCTGTAACACAAATATCTCTGTGCTTCCATGCTACTTTGGCTGCATATTTTTGTCTACATAAAATTATTATCAGTAGGCATAAACTAATAGCATCCTATTAGCTCATTGTTTCCTTAGAGCTTAAGAAAATCACCGCTCGTGATTGCTGACCTGGTTTTAAAAGTCCCTGTGCTGCAACTAAAGCCTAGTTTCTCACTTATGAGCAAGTTGCAGATACAAAAATATAAAAACATAAACCACATCTTCTTTATCCATTCATCTTTCGATGGACACCGAGGCTTCTTCCACAGTTTGGCTATTGTGGCCATTGCTGATAGAAACATCGGGGTGCAGGTGTCCCGACGTTTCATTGCATCTGAATCTTTGGGGTAAATCCCCAACAGTGCAATTGCTGGGTCGTAGGGCAGGTCTATTTTTAACTCTTTGAGGAACCTCCACACAGTTTTCCAGAGTGGCTGCACCAGTTACTCAGCAATTAGAAACGACAAATACCCACCATTTGCTTCAATGTGGATGGAACTGGAGGGTATTATGCTGAGTGAAATAAGTCAATCGGAGAAGGACAAACAGTGTATGTTCTCATTCATTTGGGGAATATAAATAATAGTGAAAGGGAATATAAAGGAAGGGAGAAGAAATGTTGGGAAATATCAGGAAGGGAGATAGAACATAAAGACTCCTAACTCGGGGAAACAAACTAGGGGTGGTGGAAGGGGAGGAGGGCGGGGGGTGGGGGGGAATGGGTGACGGGCACTGAGGTGGACACTTGACGGGATGAGCACTGGGTGTTTTTCTGTATGTTGGTAAATTGAACACCAATAAAAATTAATTAAAAAAAAAAGAAACCCTAAAAAAAAAAAACAAAAAACAAAAATATAAAAACAAAAAAACAAAAGAGTTTTCTTTAAAAATGAATTTATATTTCCTGAAACTGTGAAAACCACCACCACAAGAACAGTGGCAAGAACAATATAACAAACAATAATGGTAACAATTTGTGAGATTATCCAAACTTTAATTATCTCAGTTTACTCATGTATTAAAAAATAATTGTTGGTAATTTTGACGATTCTTTTAATGACCACATTTTATGCTTTTATGGTTCTGAGTTTGATTTGAAATCTGCCAGAATAAGTGATAATAATATGTACAAAGATATTAGCATCAAGAATTAGTTCATAGTTGGAATTTGGGTAAATCTAATGCGATAAATCCTATGGTTCTAGGTGGTGTAGTCAAGTCTGAGAACTGAGGTGTGAATTTGTTGAAATTTGAAAATTTAGGTACTGCTCTGTATTGAATGTTTTTGTTACCTCCCTCCCATTCATATGTTAAAATTCCTAATGTGATGATTTTAGGAGGTGATACTTTCAGGAGGTAATTAGGTTCAGAGAGTGAAGCCCTCAGGATGGTAATAGTGCCCCTGTAAGACAAGGCAAGGGAGAGAAGTATGTCTGTCTCACTTCCTATCTATATCCCCCTCTCTGTCTGCCATATGAGAATATAGCAGGAAGGTGTCTGTCCTTTTGTAAGCCAGGACGCAGGCTCTCCCATACATGATCTGCTGGGGCCTTGATCTTGCACTTTCTAGCCTCTAGAACTCTGAGAAATAAGTATTTGTTGTTAAAGCCATCTAGTCTATAGTAATTTGTTACAGAACCTGAACTAAGACAGGTGCCAATTTGTATTTATCTAAAGGAGTAATAAGGTTTTTTTTTTAAAGACTTTATTTATTCATGGGAGACACAGAGAGAGAGAGAGAGGCAGAGACATAGGCAGAGGGAGAAGCAGGCTCCATGCAGGGAGCCCGACATGGGACTCGATCTCGGGTCCCCAGGATCAGACCCTGGGCCGAAGGTGGTGCTAAACTGCTGAGCCACCCAGGCTGCCCGAAGTAATAAGTTTTAATGTGGCCAGACACAAAGAGCAATGAGAATCATGGGAGATTGATCTCTCTCTCTCTCTCTCTCTTTCTCTCACTGTCTCTCTTTCTTTCTTTTGATCAAACTACACATTCCATAAAGTGAATATGCATTTAATCAACAAGACAGACTTTTAGGCAAATAAATTAAGGGGGACTAGAACTTCTGAACTGATGCCCAGTACATCTCAAAGTAATGTGTTACTAAAGATTGAAAAAGGAAATAAATGTGTTAAGCCAAAGAAGTTCTATACTCAAATAAGTTTGGGAAATATTAAATTAAATGGAATTAAACAGTTTTCCCTATAGGCTGCATTATACTAAGCCTTTAACGTATTAATGGCCATGGAGGTGATCCCACATTTGATCAGGAAACATTTTATGCGCTATCTCAAGAACATCTTTGTGAAGGATGTTTAGTGGAACACAGTTCAGGAAACATTTTATTCAAGTAAAGAACTTTTTTTAAAACTTACCTGAATGCAGTGATACAGAGAAATAGGAGTAAGGGAATATGTTTTTCTCCTTTATCATAATGCCATATGGAACAGTGTTATGAACCATTTTTCTACACATGCCTGGAAATTTTGTCTAAGGCACCATAATAACAACTAGCTAGTCTGCCACTGAAAATTACAGCCTACACACAGTTGGATGGGCCACATTAGGCTTATTCTACATTCATACTAAAGAGACACAGTGAGCTTGACATGCAAGCTACTGTTGGAGATTTCAGATCCACAGTCAGTTAAAGAAATTCCCTCTTCATTTACATAAATGAGAAACTAAATAATTTATTTAGCTCATGTTTTTAATTAAACATCTATATAATCTCATCTATTGCTCCTTGGTAGGACAAAGAAAGAAACTGAAAAATCCCATAGAAATTTCTATTGACCTCATGTCTGGTAAAAATAGTGTATACTGCATCACACATGCACAGGTGGATTTTCTAAATAAAATTTGGATTTGAAATTGTATGATCTTGCATATAACCTTGAAATTATGATTTTGGACTTAAGTCCAAAAGTCTTGATATAGTTGTGGGTTTATGTATTTATCAATTTGTCCAACAAATATTTATCCAACAAATCATTTGATGTTGTAGAATTATACTTGGCACTCAGGATGCAGACATATAACAGACATTAACTTTTAAAAAAAATAAGTGTTAACACTGGAGATTACATCATTCTACAATTTAATAGATAAAACAATTCAAGTCTCATAAAGGTTTTTTTTTTTTTTTAATTTTTTTATTTATTTATGATAGGCACACAGTGAGAGAGAGAGAGAGAGGCAGAGACACAGGCAGAGGGAGAAGCAGGCTCCATGCACGGGGAGCCCGATGTGGGATTCGATCCCGGGTCTCCAGGATCGCGCCCTGGGCCAAAGGCAGGCGCTAAACCGCTGCGCCACCCAGGGATCCCCATCGTAAAGGTTTTTAACGTTGAAATTTAGAACTCTAAATTCAGGGATCCCTGGATGACTCAGTGGTTTAGTGCCTGCCTTTGGCCCAGGGCATGGTCCTGGAGTCCTGGAATCAAGTCCCACATTGAGCTCCCTGCGTGGAGCCTGCTTCTCTCTCTGCCTGTGTCTCTGCCTCTCTCTCTCTGTGTGTCTCTCATGAATAAATAAATAAAATCTTTAGAAAAATAAAATAAAAAAATAAAACTCTATTCAGATAAGTGATATTTAAATATTCAATAAAAATAATGAAGTAGATAATAGTGCTATTTTCTATGGACTTTGGGAAACAGGGAGTTATTCTTATATTTAATGATGTTTTAGATATCTACTGCAGCATTTATCAAACCTGAGATGTTCAAAAATATTTTTTGTTATTGCAGTAAATTGATGTTTTATTTCTCCCCTGACAATGGCAAATTTAAATATCAAGTCATGTTTTACATAATGCCTCTTTTCAAAATGTAAAATTGTTGCTCAAATATAACTTAGCTATATATGATATTCAGTTAACATTTATTGAAGCACATTCTTTAAATAAATGTTAAAATAACTGCTAACAGATCCACATCCTGGGATCCAGATGTTGGCCATGTCAATTGGTGATTCCAAAACCAGGTTTACGTTATTTTTTCATGTAGCTACAACCACAGCAACAAGGAGATTTTTAAATTTAGCTCATTTTTTGCAATGGCCTCCTTTTGTGAATTAGGTCAAGTAGGTCAATTACTAAATCTTTCTAGAGATGAGAATACTGACTTACTCATAGGAGAACTGGGAGAGAAATATTAAGCACTGTTTAAGTGCTTGATATCTTAATATTTCTAAATGTCATAGTTGGCATCATTTGCTAACTGGAGAACATAACAGCTTGCTTTCTTTGTTATATACTGTACGATTGCATCTGCACATGAAATGAGGTGCAAATGTAACATGAAAATCATTCATAGATGTGTGTTACCTGTATAGTCATGTAAAAAGACAAGTGATCATTTTATATATTTTATATAATAAATTGGCAATATCAGAAAAAAATGGATTCATGAGGGACGCTGCTCTTTATATGCCTTTCTCTTGTATTATCTCAGTCTATTGGTACATTTAGTGGATTTTGCCCTATAGCATATCTATGTACTTTTTTTTTTTTTACATTTTTTTATATAGGAGAGCACATATGATCAAGTTTACTTAGTTCCATTATAAAGGAAAACCTTGTTTTCTTGATTATCTAAATCTTAAAACCATTAGTGCTGTACTAATCAGAATAATCATGTACATTAAACATTGAAATCTGAGGTGGTCATTTCATCTATGCCAATTACTATTTTTAAACAACAGTTATTTTTATTTAAAAAAATATTTTTTAAAATAAATATTTATTTATGTATTTGAGAGAGAGAGAGAATGTGTTCACACAAGGAGAAGGGGGGAAGAAACAGATTCCTCCCTGAGCAGGGAGCCCTATGTGGGGCTGCATCCCAAGGACCCTAAGATCTGAGGGTGAAGACATGATGCTGACCTGACCTGAGTTGACCTGAGTCATGACCTGAGTTGAAGACAGATGCTTTAATGACTGAGCCATCCAGGTGCCCCTAAATAACAATTGTTTTTAAATGACCATTTTGTCTATTGAATATTTTAAGTTCCTTTAAGGATGAAATTATTTTCAATAAATTGTGCCCTTAAAGACATCTACCTTTGAATTTATTAAAATATGAAGAGAAAGATAGCAATGGGAATCTGTTCTGTTACAATTTTTAAAAGAAATGCAATTCTTAATAGAAATAAAATGAACGTCCCTGTCCCATCTATAGTCAGTAAGCTGCACATCCATTGATGTGTGACAACCACACTCCACAGTAAATTTGTAAATCACTAATATGAAAAGCATTGAATAATGACAAGTAAACTTAAAAGCTTTCAACTTTTGCTTTTGAAATGTCACCAGGATTGTCTTTGTATTTAAATTCAGTAAAATTTTTATTATGTAATTATTTTATCTCCTACTGAAATTTTCCTGAAGTGGAATCATTCTTTCCACTCTACTCGTACCTCTATTATCATTAATTTCTTCAGGTTTTTCAATTGAATTCTGTTTTCTGATCTGTATTATAATTGGTAATAGTGAAATGTGAGGTTAGCTATTAGATCATGGATTTTACTTTAATTGTCCATCATTTATTAATTACTGATGGAACAGCATTTTTTGAAGTTTTACATGGAACTTAGTATTTTTGTCAAGTAAAACCTTAGTTTTCATTGTTAATTATAATATTCATACTGCTATCAAAGCACATGGTTGTTAAAGCACATAGTTCATTTATTTCTCATAATAAAATACTCTATCACAATCTTTAATGTTATTTCATTAGGAATTTTTGTATATTGTCCTATGACACTCAATAGTAGATAAGATCTATTACCATTATATGATAGGGAAGAAATAGTGCTATTCGGGCAGTTATTATGAAGCCATTTAGCCCAAAGTTTTTATGCCTCAGTCTCTAGGGAGAGACGTTTTGAATATACCAAGAATTCCAAAATCCTGGAGCCTCCTTCATACAGCTTTCTTGGAAAGCTATATCAGAGACTAAATATTTCCTTTCTAGCAATTATCAGAAACTCAACATTTTATGATATTATATCTTACCATTACATACCTCCTAATAGAGTGTGTGAGGTATAAATATAATGTAAAAAACATGCAGTTGTCTTTGTTCACTGTTGTGTCTCCAGAGCATAGTACATGATCAGTATAATTGTCTAGTGAATGAACAACTGCATGATTGTGTAGTTAGCAGGGGAGTTTTTCCTCATTTGCAGGAATATGGATTCAGATCCTTGGGATTATTGTAAATGAGCTGTGAGTACGAGGCATCCTTAACTATGACTTTAAGTGTGCTTCTCATAGAAACAATATCATATATATTAATTATATAGGTTAATAGCCTTATGTGAGACCTGTGACCTAATAAAAGTGTTTTATTATAGGGATATGATTTCTAAGGTTCAGATAGGTTAGTTACAAATAATTTGGGAGTGCTATCTTTGCATAAGTTAAACTGCCTCAAGTCATGTTGTCCAAATCAGTTGATGATAAATTGTTGTATAAAGAATATACACCCTTAAAGTTAAGCGTTTGACAGAGCCTAGTGTTGCTGAATCTCTAACATGACACAGTACTGCTTTGCTCTTATTAGTAATTGAGGTTATATAACCTTGAAGTTCAAATACTGCACAGTTTTCTTCAAAAGCCAGAACAAGTTTATTCTGGGAGGCATCATTCATTACTTCTTTTTTACAGACAAAACCCAACAAGCAGTTCCTAGAATTGTAATTATGCTGTTTACCAATCAGTGATTTAAAAAGTAAACTCAGAGCACTCCCTAAATAAAAAATCATTATCACTATTATGACTAACTTCTATTATCACTATTGTTTCACTAAAAAAGAGAATTCTCGGGGAACTCAGGTGATTTAGTGGTTAAGCGTCTGACTCGTGGTTTCAGCTCAGGTCATGATCTTGGATGGTGAGATCAAGCCCTGAATCAGTAAGAAGTCTGCTTGAGATTCTCTTTCTCCCTCTTTCTCTCCCCCCCCCACTTGCTCTCTTTAATATAAATAAATCTTTTTAATTTTAATAAATAAAAATTCCAAAATAATAAGCATATAACCCCAAAAGGAAGAATATTTCCTTAAATTGAAGAAATTTGTTTTATAGAAATACTTCGCACATTTTTCTCACTTCCTTAAGAATTAGTAAAGGCTCTGCAATGTTCATTGGCTAAGATTTGGGAATGAGGTGAAATTTGTGTCTTCATTTACAGACTGGAACATTTAACTTCTGTCCAGGGTTTTTCCAAATCGGCCATGTCCCCTCTGCCTTGAACACAATTTTGTTAAATTTGCCCAGGTCCATATGTGAACAAGTATACTAAATTAAAGCATAAGTGTTTTTCTAGAAAACTTTCACACTGCTATGATGTTTACTATTATTTCTAACCCAGTAAGAATCTACTTGGTAGATTTAATCAAAACTGTTAAATTTATAGTTCATCTTTGAGGACTATACCAAATGAAATACTATTTAGAAGTGATTCTAAACCAAAATGTTACATTTTTTGTAGAATAAAGCAGTCTGAACAGAATACAATCACACAGGACTAATATAAGGGTGCCTAGAGCATGTTAGGCCTGACTGAATAATTTTAACTGTAAGATTCTTATCTGAGATTTAATCATACTGCTAAGGCTGCAGCAAAATAGGATGTAAGTGAAACTTTAATCTGAGGATTTAATGAACTGTAGCCTCTCCTTTGAAGCCAGAGTACTGATGGTAATGTTTGTTGCCCAATTCACCTACCCTGTTTTCCCAAATTTCTAACATGCTCAGAACCTCATTCACATACACACACACAGATACTTACAACCTAGTAGTATTAGATATAGAAAATACCCAGAAGATTATTCCAGGATTATATATGTCAATGCAGTAGAAATCCTAATAAAAACATTACATGCTAGAACTCTGTGGAAGAGTTTTCTGGGAATTCCTTAATATTTGAACTCATATTCTTGTCCCTGGACACATGATTTTGTTTCTAGTTCTAGATCTTAATTTTCTCATGGATTATGATATCTGTACCCTTTTCACTTTGTTTTTGGTGCCTCCATTCATTTGTCAATGAAATAAGATTTATCATAAATTTTTTTTGTAGCAGTACTGTGTCCATTATAAATGGAGAAATGAAAGAGAAACTTCAAGCTGCTCATAAGTCAGATGGAGAGAATAAATTGTAAATATTAATTGAAAAAGATAATCACCCACCTATTATGTTCCAGTGACTGTATTTGGTATTGGAAATCAAATATGGGTGCCTTATCCAATTGAATGGGAATTCTGTGCACATAGATATTATCTAGGAAAACCTGGCCTATTAATGAGGCTCACTTGGTACATCTCGCTGAATACTTAATACGGTCACCTTTAAGGTATTTTAGCTGAGGAAAAAAAATGAGTTAAAGTGGTTTAAATAGAAAAAAAAAGTACCCCAGTCATTATTCATCTTCCATTTAGAGGTACATTTTCAAAACCAGGCTGCAGAAATCAAATTCAATTACTTAATATCAATATATAGCTTTTCTAGCTGTATATTCTTTATGGTTAGTGATTCTAACTTGGATAACATTTTATATTCTATTATTAAATACCAAAGCTCCTTTTTAAATCACTTTCTTCAAACAAAGATAGTTCAGACTTTTTTAAATGCTTGAAATTATGTATATTTGTATGTTTATCTAATACTGGTTTATAAAACTCTGAAGAATATTAAATTTTTAAATATAATTTGTTAAAGACATAATTTTTCAGTTATGTAGAAAACATTAAACTGTTTATAATAGATTAGTGTAAATGTCTCCAAACTAAAGTATTATCAACAAATGTATGTATGTAAACAGCTGGCAGGTTTACTGACACCACTTACTGACATCACTGACACCACTTACTGACATCACTGACATCACTTTATTTTTTTATTTTATTTTTTTCATAGGCCTCTTTGTGGCAAACTTTTGTGATTGGGACAAGTATGTATTTTATTAATTTTAAGCTCTACTTAGTTATGAATGGAATGTTTAACTATGGCAACTTTTCAGAATTATACATGCATTCATCTCATAAATATAAGTGTAGACTTTGTCGTTGAATGTGAGAAAAACATTAAGCTAGCACATTTGGGGCATATTAGTTATTCTGTAAAAACCATTGCAGGAATGAACAGTGTCAGCAGTAAAGTTGTATGAAGCTGTAAAGTAACTACTTAGAGAAAAATCTTCAAGAAGTATTTCTACCTTCATGCTATGAGGTGGTTAACTCTCAAATATGGCTCTAAATTCTCCTGTGAAGTACACTGAGACCTTCAATTAAAGCAAAAAAAAAAAAGTGAATATAACTATGTATATTATATTCATATATATTATATATATTGGGAGAGTATTGGGGTGAGTGAAAGGGAATCTATGTTCCAGCATTCAAACTTTACATTTTGTGTAGCCCAACTAATTAGATCTTATCAAAATAGAAATTTCAGATACCGTTATGTAACTTTAACATCTTATTTTACATGAAAAGAAGCTGGTTAGAGCAAGCCTCAACATCACATGAAATACAGTGTGCTTTTCTTTGCATGAATCACTGAAGTTTTTAAATGGTATGTTTTGACCATTTAATAAAATTTTATAATCTTCTGAGACCTCCATGGGCTTGCCAACTGTCACTTACCAGTGATAATTAGGAACAGAAATACACAGATAAATGAAATTCACAGTGATTCAGGTAGCCTCTTTCCACTAGATTCAATTCTCTTTGGTATAAAACCTTTCCTGGAGCTGCCAGCTCTTAACAACATTTGACAGAATTCAGTTTAACCTTCTCTTTCTTTCCTTGCCATTCTTCTGGTGGGAGTTATTATTGAGAAGAATAAAATAGTGGCCAGAGCAAAAGGCTGGCAACATTTCAGGGTTGACATGCCAAGTGTTCTCTGACTAAATTGCTCCTAGAAAAAGGAGAGAGAAATAACTCACTTGAAAGTTCTTTCTGTTCCCCTGCTGTAGATCCCAGCACATCACTGAGTAAAGCAGTGAGAGTAAATCAAATGGCTGTTTTTATTTTCATGCATTTATTCTTTTATTCACTTATCCATTCTTTCATCCTTATGTACATTCACTCAATAAATATGTATGAAGTTTGTACAACTCTCCTGGCATAATTCTAAACATTGGGGATACACAAACAATTGACAACAGGTTTCTTTGTCATTGAGTGAATCTATTGGAGGATGTAGATATGTAAACTGACAATAGAATCTAAATTAGGTACCACAAAAATGTATCACAGGGAGTGGCCAGAATTTAAGACATAATTTCATGGCATTCCAGTAAGTAGCTACAACAAAGCAATTAACAGTCAACACCATAACTAGTATTTCCCAAAATATGTGCTGTGGAGTATTCAGCAAAATGCTCATATGTGTTATGAATAAATGAGTTCTCTGGCAACGCAAGTGTAGAAAATAGTAAATATATAAAACTTGATGGGATACTTTACTGCATAGCTTTACTATACAGATATGTATACTATGAGATTATATATGTGCATAGAGTTCTCAAAGCTTTTGATTTTAATATCTTAAACCCGAATATACTAGAAAGAGCTCTGTAGCTGTCTTGTTAAAAACAAAAAGCAACATTTGTTTTTACTTACTTGAAAAGATGTATGCACCCCTGTGTTTACAGCAGCATAATTTATAATATCCAAGATACGGAAGCAGCCCAAGTGTTCCATTGACAGGTGAATGGATAAAGAAGAAATTGTGTATCTATCTATCTATCTATCTATCTACACATATAATTGTATATATGTATATGCACATATATGTATATATACAATATATACACATATAATTGTATATATATGTATATGTATGTATATTGTGTGTGTGTGTGTGTATATATATATCAGCCATAGAAAAGAATGAAATCTTGCCATTTGCAGCAACGTGGATGAATTTAGAGGGTATAATGCTAAGTGAAATAAGTCAGTAAAAAAAAGACAGATTATTATATGATTTCACTCATGTGGAATTTAAGAAACAAAAAGAATGAACAAGGGAAAAAATACAAACAAAAAATAAACATAACTATAGAGAACAAACTGGTGGTTTCCAGATGAGAGGTAAGTGAGGGGATGAGTGAAATAGGTGGTGAGGATTAAGAGAATACTTATTGTAATGAGCATTTAGTAATGTGTAGAATTGTTGAATTACTATTTGTACACCTGAAACTAGTATAACAATGTATATTAATTATACTAGAATTAAAATATAAATACATAAAAATTAAGAACATTAATTTTCTATGAAATATTTAGTGGGATTCTTCTAGTTGAATAGAAATTACTTTGAGTGATAGTACTTTAATAACTACTTTAGCTTTAATATTTAAAGAGAAACAAAAATAACGTACAGAATAGAATTTTGGGAATTAAAAAATATAGCTGTGTCTTGAAAAGAATACCAGAGAATGAATTTCTTTATTCCATTTATTAGTTTGCCTAGGAATGACTATTTTCACGTAAACTCTATGTTTTCCTTTGGGAGACATCATGGTGTAGTGACTTAAAACATGAGCTTTGAAGTCAAAGACCTCTGAATTCCAAATGTTATTATATTGTTCACTAATTCTGTAACATTTTCCCCTGATCTTTCATTCTCTGTTTCTCTCTCTCTCTCTCTCTCTCTCTCTCTCTCGTGCATGCATGTATTAAGTTTTATACAGATTCATAACCTATGTAGGTTTATATTCTCACCACCTTTACAATACTAAACAGAGACAGTACCACCAAGATCTCTCATATTGCCCATTTGTGAGCACATTCATGTCTCTCCTGCTCCTTCATATGTCCCTGTCCTATGCTCTGGCAACCACTCAGCTCTCTTCTCCACTTCTAAAATCTTATTTCAAAAATACTACATAAATGAATTTATCAAGCATTTAATATTTTGAGATTTCAAGTTGTTGTTTGTATCAATAGTTTGTTTCTTTATACTGCTAAGTAGTATTCCACTGTATACTTGTACCATAGTTTGTTTAACGATTCAACCACTGAAAGTCTTCTAGGCTGATTCTAATTTTAGAGGTATTAAAAATAAATCTTCTATGGACATGCACATGCAGATATTTGTGTGAACATGTTTTCATTTACCTAGGACCAGTGTGGAAGAATGAACTTGCTACATTGCATGTTTAGCTTTATAAGAAACTGTTTGTTTTACAGAGTGTTGTACTATTTTACATTCTCACAATGTATAAGCAATTCAGTTTCTCTGCATCCTCAACATTTATGGTGTCATGCACACACAAAAATTAATACATTTCAGGTAGGTGTGTAGTGATATCTCATTATGGTTTTAATTTGAATTTCCTTGATATTTTAGTGACATTCAACATCTTTTCATGTATTTACTTGCTATCTGTGCACCCTATGCAGTACATGTCTGTTCATGGCTTGTCCATTTTTTAATTGGATCATTTATTTTTTATTGGCAGCTTTTGAATCAGTTGCTAGATACAGAATTCTCTGTTGACAGCTTTTTTTTTTCATTCAGCATTTTGAATACATCATTCCATTCTCTTCTGGCCTGCCTTGTTTTTGCTGAGAGCTGAGAAGTCAGCTGATTATTATACTTCTGTTCTCTACTTGATGAGTGGTTTTCCCCTTTGCAGCTTTCAATTTTTTTTTAAGATTTTTTTTTTTTTTAATGAGAGAGAGAGAGAGGGAGAGAGAGAAAGAGAGAGAGTGAGTGCAAGCACGGGGAGAAGGGACAGAAGGAGAGTGAGAGAGAATCTCAAGCAGACTCCCTGCTGAGCATGGAGTCTGACATGGGGCTCGATCTCACTATCCTGAGATCATGACGTGATCTGAAATCAAGAGTTGGATGCTTAACCTACTGAGCTACCCAGGCACCCGTCAATTTTTTTTTTTTTTAATGTCTTGGCTCTCAGCAGTGTTACTATAATATGTCTAAGCATGGATCTTTGTGAATACACTCGTTAGGTTCAGTGGGCATTTTGGATTTGCTAATCAATATTTTTCCTCAAATTTAGCAAAATCTTGATGAGTTATTCAAATACCATGTTTCTCATTCTATTCTAGCTTCTCTTTTGGGACAAAAATTGAAATAGAGAAATATCAGCAAATTTCTTGAGATCCCCAGGAGCCCACTGAGCCATCTTTACTAGGATCTGTTAGTTATATAGCATATAAAGTATTAGTTGTATAACACAAAAGAATAAATGGATGTCAGAGACAATTAACTCTTGTAATTATGAATATATTTTTATCATATCAAAAGCCCTGTTTGTTCATCTACAAATACATATGGAAGTATCAAATGACATCTAACATTATTAGGCTAAAAAATTCTGTATTTCTGTATCATAACAAGCCTTATCTGTTATCTGTAACAGATTTACAATGTGTATTTACTCTATGTATATTTCCAATTACCAGAATATATTGGTGAAGGGGATTGTGTTGATAAGCTGAGAAAAAGACAATTAATAACTTGTTTTAATTTTACAATTAGCATCACACTACAAAATTAATATCATTATTCCCATTTATGGTTATTAACCTAAGAAAGAGACAGTTGCTTGAGAGAGAAGAAACAATATATGAAACAAAGAGAAATAAACAATATTTGAAGATAAGAAAAAAATGTAGGCAGAATCCAAGTAGAAAGAATAAATAAATAAAATTCCACAGTCTAATGTAGGTAAAAATAAATTTGCATTAAACTAATGATCAAAAGCATGAAAAAATACACGCTGATCTTGAAATTATCATTTTAGAACTCTCACTAAACATTTTAAATGTCCATTTTAAGTTTTTGGAAGAAATGTGTAGTTTTACTCAAAGAGCTATTTTTTTTTTTTTTTTGAGATCCATGTCTTGGCCAGACAAGGCTCAAAAAATACAGGAGGAGGGATTTGCAATGGACTTAAAGCTGTTCCTTCTTTTAGTTCAAAGAGAGAAGTACAAGGACTCTGAAAAAATAAACGATTGAAGTTCCAGCTCCTGACTGGACCACACGCTAAATGTTAGGCGGCCTCATTTTCTACAGAATTTCAATACAACTGTGGCAAGTAGATGCAGTGGACTTTAGTCCATATTATGGCAATACTGTCACTTATACTTGAATAAGCTCAAAGCTCCAATGTGGCTGTTTTCCAACAAAAAATGAGATGGAAATTTGTGTTGAATAGCCACTGATTACAAGAACATGATTAATGTGAAATATGGAATTGATTTATGGGCACTGTTGTCAAGGCCTACATCACAAGTGCAATATTATCTATTGAAAAATGAGGCCAGAATAAATACTAAAGAGGACAGACAATATTATATTTTCTGGTATCTTTTATAGGCTGGATAAATAATCCAGAGTTGCAAATGGTTTACTGAAACTTTTTTTTTCTTGCCAGAATGGAAAGGACATAATTGTATCTATTTTGCCTGAAACATTAAGTGCACCAAAGGTTAATATGCTTTATTTTCATTAAATTGAATCCCAAGTAAAATAGTTTTCCCCCCCCTCATTTACGGAAACTTTCATATTGTTTTGAAATGAATTTGTAGCTATGTGTAAGAGGACAGTATTTATATTAAAGAGAGTAGTAATGTCACTCTGAAATTTTAAGTGTTATTGAAGCGATATACATTTAAATAACACTAGGAGAATCTTTTCTAACATCTCACAATGACTGTCAGGGAGGAATTTTTTACAGCATGTGTGTGACCACTGTGAAATCCTGAGACATAAGAGAAACATATGACTTTTTCGACCTTAAAAAGAGTAAATATATACTCTTGTATGGAATTGAGATCAATACAATCATTTCTTCAGAAAGATAGAAACTCACAGACTATGTAAACTTTGATTATAAAAACTTTTTTTGTTTCAGTACATGAAAGAGTATTAATAGTCCAATGGTTTTACATATTATTAAATGTTGGATTGATCATCTCTTAATATAATATGCTAGAAAATATACAGTGGTAAGCTACTATAACTTAAGTATGGTGTCCTAAATACAATGTAACAGATACGGAACTAAACTAAATTAGTTGTTTATAAGTCTATTTGGTTTTAGCTTCTATTAAAATTATAATTCAAAAAAAAATAAAATAAAATTATAATTCATGGCAGAAAGTCATTGACATACTAGATAACATGTATCATATTTAATGGGATTGCTTTTTGAAAAAACACTCATGAAATCATTTAAGAATTTAAATTTTTATTCATTTGTTAATTCCAAGCATACTTATCCACTTAGCTCTTGCTACCTTTGAAACTATTGACCATTTGATAAGTTTGAATTTATTTTCCTAAGTGAATTTTTCAAGGGAAAAAGCCAGATTTTAAAACTTAAATATTTATAACCTATTTTATCATTTTATGTAAAGCTATTTTATAGTGAGTGTGGAATAACAATAAATGCATAAGCAATTGTGATATAGACATTTTCTTTTCTGTTTTTAGATTATGTTCATTATAATATTTACTAGGAATTACTGTTTTTTGCTAAAGTCATGAACTTCTCTGTGCATATTTTAGCTGATATGGACCTTTTGATTTTCCCCATGTCCAATTCATTTCATCTGCATTTTGATAATATTTTTTAACAAATAAAGACTTTGTTTTCTTTCTTTTCATTTATTCTTTCCTTTAAAAAAATTGCTGACTGCAACACTAAAGAAAAAATAACTATAAATTGTTTTCCTAGGGGAAAAAAAATCTCCTCTTTGCCATTCATATTTATTTAGTGTTGATTGTATATAGATGCTCGATTGTCTATGGTTCCTTGTGAAAATATTCATATAAACTTGAAAGTTTAATTTCTGTCTTTCTCAAGTGTTTTTGTTTCATGTATTGAATTTGAGCCCATAAATATTTGTACAATTCCACTGACAATAAAGTAATTGACTTCACCTTTATTATTCACAGAAAATTGAGTCATCTCTATTAATATTTCTATACCATACTTGTCAATTTTAAGGATTTTTAAAAAGATTTGAAAGAAAGAGAGTGAGAGAGAATGAGTAAGCAGAGGGAGAGGGAGAAGCAAACTCCCCACTGAGTAGGGAGCCCAATTTGGCCTCAATCCTAGGATCTTGGGATCATGACCTGAGCAGAAGGCAGACACTTAACCAACTTAGCCACTCAGGTGCCCCTTAAAGATGTTTTAAGCAACTCAAATGCCTATCTGATGCAGTCTTTTTCCACTAACATATTATTGAAGAAATGGAACAAGATTGTTGATTCACATTTTTTTTGTTGAAAGTTGATATATTTTGTCATATTTACTTTACTAAAGAACCATGACTATTAGAAAGATTGAATATCTGAAGCAGAAACTTTATACTATGTATTTTATTACTTTTAAATAATTCTGTTCTTATGGTTATACGTAAAAACCAAGAACCTTCTGGAACTCAGTGGACCATGCATGGCCTTGATCCAAAAATTGGGAAACTGATCAAGGAGGGGTGAATGCTGTGATTCTACAACAATGGCCCACAATTTTATCTTTTGAAAACAAAATTACCTAGTTTATTAGATAATGAAAAGTTTTATTTCTTGGTTAAAATGATCTCAAGCACTACTATGCTTTATGTGTTATAACTTTATTCTATTATAACCTTAACCACCTTTAATAGGAGAAAACAGGGACACCTGAGTAGCTCAGCAGTTGAGCGTCTGCGTTTGGCTTAGGGTGTGATCCTGGAGTCCCGGGATGGAGTCCCACATCAGGCTCCCTGCATGGAGCCTGCTTCTCCCTCTGCCTGTGTCTCTGCCTCTCTCTCTGTCTCTCTGTGTCACTCATGAATAAACAAAATCTTTTTAAAAAATAGGAGAAAACAGTGTCAGAGAGTTTTGGCCAGATATTAATTTGGCATTAATGAGTCTATCAATCACTGTAAGCCTCAGTTTACTTATCTGGAAAATAATTTGGTTGTATTCCTTATGATTATTCATGCACATAGTACCTAATAAGAATATTCATCTGAAATGAGGGTTGACTAGCTCTAGCTATAGACTACTTTTCCTGTGCTATATTAGTTGTGAGGTTTTCACATCTCCCAGGATCACATTTGATTTATATAACAAAATGTCTTTCAACGTATTATGATCCAAGGTGAAGTTTGCTCTTCTCGACTCAGTGCTTAAGCATTTGGGTGGCCACTAGATAGGCCGGCAGACTTGGAATTCATATTTGTACTCAACATGTACTAGTCATAATAATACAGTATTTCTTCCTGATGAGGAATGGCTTCTACTTGACAGTAACACACCAAAGGTAGTAATAATAAACAGATAAAAAAAAAAAGTTTGTCCTGATAATAACAAGATTCCTCCACCTTTTCTGCCATTAATTCCTCCACCTTTTCTGCCATTAATCATGTTCCCAAGTCACTTAACTTTGAGGATTTTCAGGCTCAGTTTCTCTCAGAGCAAATGTCCTGGATTGAATGTCTTAAATTAAGACTGACTTTTCATGCACACAGACAAGTGAGATCAATTGTACATCCATCAGAAAGGAAAAACATAATAATTTTACGTAAGCATAGTAAGTCTTACAAAATGGTATGGGGAAGAGTATTAGTATTGTTTATCATGTACCTGGGGAAAACAAGAAAATAAGCAATTCATTTAGATCTTTATTTGAATGTATTTTACCCAATTTTAATCAGTATAGCAAAATAGAAAAAAATAAGATCAAGTAATGAAGATCTTTGATTAGTTTGAAGATTCTGATTTTTTATACTGTATTTCATCTTGATTTTTGCATAGCAAGAAGCTTCTAGAAATTCTAGACTTTAGGTAAACATATTATGGGGTGACAATTGGAATGTGTTGTTCATTAAAATGGTTAAAGTGCCTTACTTCAAATTTGAGCATATTGCCAAACTATTTCCTGGGCGTTTTCTAAGGTCATGGAGAAGTTGTGGTCTTTTAAAAACAGCAGTTAATTAGTAATTTGAAATCAGGACATCCTCAGTGAAATTAGGAAATATACAGTATACGCAGATAACAAGCACACACATATGCACACACAGCAGATCATAATAAATGACATATAAAAGTATTTTAAATATAATGGGAAGCCCAGAATTAATTTTTGGAGCATTTCAAAGGCATTATACAAAATATTGTAACATTAAAGGATAATGGGCAGTTATCCATATATTCAAAGAAGCATTTATGTGGTAAACAAGGTCTTGTGACAAAGTTATGCTTTGGGCATATCAGAGTAAAAGTGAAAATAATTGATTCTTAGCTATATTTTTATATCTCTCTGCCAAAAAAAAAACCACTAAGATAGTCCTAATGTTATTTGACTGAAATATGAAATAAAGTGCAGTGTCACTGACTCCTATGATATATTCTGGGCTTTTACTCTGAATAGTGAAGAAGATTAGTGAGTGAAAAGTGAAAAGAATATTTTTAAATATATCATAGAAAAAAATAACATTTAAACTAAGCTATAAGTTAAAACTGTTAAAATATAATGCTAATGAAAAATAGTTCCATAGGTTAATACAGAAAAGTGAAAGCCAAACAATTGTATGAATTATTGGACTAAGAGAAAATGTCTTAAATGCTTACAGCTTTTAAAAAAATATTTTATTTATTTATTCATGAGAGAGAGAGAGAGAGAGAGAGAGAGGCAGAGACACAGGCAGAGGGAGAAGCAGGCTCCATGCAGGGAGCCCAACGTAGGACTCAATCCCAGAATTCCAGGTTCCACCCTGAACCAAAGGCAGATGCTTAATTGCTGAGCCACCTGGGCTACCCTGCTTACAGCTTTTTATTGAAGACTAATTTAAAAGACCCATGAATTTATAAACTCTCCTTTTCAAATTTATGAAATTCAGACAGGTTACACAGAACAAAATTTATCTTTGTGTGAACCAACCCAAAAGACAAATCATACAATCATTTATATACCATAATTGAATTATTTCATATTTTGAATTGGCAGATTTCTGGACTAAGGAGGAATGTGTATATATTTGATATTAATTCAGTCATACAAAATATAGAAGTGCCCTAATCTGTGCCCTGTGGTGTCAGTCTCTGAGATACAGTAGAGAATAAGAAATCATACTCTCTACTCTCATATCTGTGATTCAGAGTATTAATATATATATATATATATATATATATATATATATATATATATAGAGAGAGAGAGAGAGAGAGAGAGAGAGAGAGAGAAAGGAGGGGGAGAAGGAAAGAAAGAGAAATGGGAAGGGGGGAAGGAGAAAGGAAGGAAAGAAGGGAAGTAAAGAAGTTAGGAAAGAAGGAAGGAAAAGAAAGAAGAAAAGTTTATAGTGAGATGATGCCAAAAAAAAAAAAAAGTGAATTTCGTTTTGACAGAGTGGGGTAGTAGTTGATGGCAGTGAATCAAGGAATCCCACACACATATACATCAAGGACAGAGATGTGCCAACAAGAAGACAGAGGTAGACACAGGCAGAGGGGACGCTCAGATGGAAAGGGTTGTCCTCTGAGAGTTTGGAATTTTGTCAGGTATTCAACTTCCTCATTTCTAAAATGAATGGTAGGGCCAGATCTTTTAAGACCCCTTCTAATATTTTATACTGGACATTAAATGACTGGAATAGAGGGTTTGAATTATGGGTAGTTCTGGTTTTATGGGAAAGGTTGGTAACTCTAACATTTGTATGTTTATCATGATTCACACATGTTTATGAAAATAAGTCCTTTTTTGTTTGCCACAACTCTCATGACTGTAGCTGGCTTGAGATACCTGGTCAGGCATAGGATTTGAATCCAACTGACTTAGAGTTTTCAGTGCCCAGCCCAAGTTGACTGTGTAAAACTAGTTCTTTAATCTTAAAGTAATAGGAGTAAGGAGGAGAGAAACATAGCGAAAAGCACAGGCTCTGAGGGTGGACCTTGAGGAGTGGCTAGACTTGCATTCAGTGACCACCTTTTCAAAATGCCTTCAAAATGCCCAGGTACGTTGCTTGCAGTGATCAAGGAACAGCAAATACTTTTATTAAACCATGGGATCGGGACTCCGGGGTAGCTTAGTGTTTGAGTGTCTGCCTTTGACTCAGGGTGTGATTCTGGAGTTCTGGGATCAAGTCCTGCATCAGGTTACTCACAGGGAGTCTGCTTCTCCCTCTGCCTATGTCTCTGCCTCTCTCACTCCCTCTGTCTCTCATGAATAAAAAAGTAACATCTTTAAGAAATAAAAATAAATAAATAAACCATGGGATCATAGGAAACCCAACAAAATTGAACCAAAAATGTTGTGTTTTCAATTTGTGGGCTTCATTATATGGCTATAATTTTCTTGACATGACATTTGCAAAGATGTACCTGCCACATTCTTAAATTTTTGGTATTCTTTCTTTTCATCCCCTTTGTTTCTTCTACATCAGTATTATCTTTGCTGAGGACATCAAGATGCACACTTTGTATTAAAAAGGAAGAAAATTTGGAAGAATTCAAAGTTTTAGTTCAACTAGCAAATCCAAAATAGATGAATTTTTTCGTCTATTTCTTATCATATTCATCTACATAGCAGCAGATATTTATGGGAAATTGTACGTATTTTCTAGTTGATTCTCTGAATAGCTTATGGCTATAATTATTTAAATTAAAGTATTTCTGTTCATTCATTAAAAATAGAAAATGTGAGCCTTCATTTATATTTTGGACACTTGAAAAGAAAAATAAATAAAATCCCACCATGATGGATTCTAACATCAAAGAAAATTATAGTTTTTCTCTTCTTAATTGAGAATATTCAGAGAAGTAAGATGCTTACGCACATACTTTGAAATTATCACCTGAAGCAGTAACTATTAAGCTGTCTTGTTGAGTGCTGCTTGGCTTGCATTTTTAATAATATTTGTGTACCTTGGACTTTGTACAGACAAAGACTGTGAATTGCTTGCCTTATAATCTTGGAAGATGCTGTTGCTCTGATTCATTTTACTTGTCTGAGTCCTCTACTTGCTAGCAGTGTCCTATTGGAATATATGATGCAGAGATAGTTTTTGCATAAATTATTTAAGGGCAAGGATTTGAAATTCTTTTTGTGTTTTGTATTGGAAGACATAAAATAGTCTAAAACAGAGACAATGTAGCATTGTAATTCTGTTTTCCTAGAGAAGAAATTTTTTGATGCTTTTTTCCATTTTACTAATTCAAAGAATATATATTTAACTTTGATATGTGAAGTTACTTGTATGATTTTCATTTGGTTAGTTGAGGTATTCTTTTGCATGAAATATTAATAATGGCATTCAGTAATATAATAAAGAGATTGATAGCTGGATCACTTCAGGAAGATAATGTAAATAGTTTAGTGACGGACTGCTGAAAAAGAAAGCTGTTTTGGAAATCTGAAGCTAAGTAGAGTTTATGTACATTTTGAGGGAAGACAAAAGTGAGATTAAATGAAAGAACTAAGGCTTCACATAACACCACGACGTGAAAGTGGTTCAGATAAAATCTTGATGTCTCTCTCTCTTGTGAATTTCAGGAGCTCAGCAGTTTTCTCTCATTAGCACCTTTTACTTATGTCCGTCTGATGGCAGCTAGAATTTTGAGAGGGACCGTCTGGGGTACACGATTTATGTGTGTCCCTTGTGACTCCACATTTTTCACATCTCTGTCAGTTGAACAGAATCAAGAAACAATGCTCTATTTAATTTCATGTCTAAGGGATGAAGTTCTATGAAGTTTATAATCTATAATATTTAATGTCTGAAATCACATTCTGGATTTATTGAAAGCCAGTGTGATTTCATTGCTCTGTTTCAGGGTCTTTTTTAAAGATTTAAAACAAAAATATACATAGTTTTATACACGCAGATTCTATACAAATTTAAACAACTTCTTAAATAATAATAATAATAATGTTTTTATGGAGAATAATTTAGTTCTATGCTGTTAAGAAAATGATTATGGTTACATCACAGTCTTAAAACTGAAATATTTTATTGGGTAAGAGATCGGTTTATTTTTTTTTTAAGATTTTATTTATTTATTCATGAGAGAGAGAGAGAGAGAGAGGCAGACACAAAGGCAGATGGAGAAGCAGGCTCCATGCAGGGAGCCTGACATGGGGGACTCAATCCCAGGTCTCCAGGGAGCCTGACATGGGACTCAATCCCAGGTCTCCAGGATCACACCCTGGAGTGAAGGCGGCGCTAAACCGCTGAGCCACCCAGGCTGCCCAAGAGATTGGTTTGGATCTCTTTGACCTAATACTTTGGCAGCTATATAAATCATACTAATTTTTTTCTGTATCTTGTATATATTCAGCACTCTTAAGGTCATTACACATAAAATAACATGTTGGTAAAAATAATTAATGCATTCCCAGAATATAACAAAAACTCAGTTTTCAAAATGACAAGGCTTTTCATATACTTTTTATCCCTATTTTATATCTGTCTCTAAGTTTATGCTTCATTGATAAATCTATGAATAAACATTTAGCTATCCCATTTGCAAAAGAATCCTAAATAGGTTGAGTCAATGAAATAAGCATCTACTATTAGTTTTAAACTAATGAAATTTCTTTCAGGTATTATTATAGTGATGAGTTATTTATAATATTACACAATAAAATAAATGTGGATTCAAGTCACATTTTTTTCTACCTTCTTTTCCACATTTATTGCTTTTTATTCACTGTTATCTTTTAAAAAATGTACTGTCACTCTTTATCTACTCTGTTAGTTTACATACTTAAAAATCTTTCAAATATACATACTTTCCTTTCAGTTCTCCTTCTTGATAACTGCACTCACATTCTATTTACTTTTGCCTTTTCTATGAAATATATGCCTTTTTTCTTTTTTTCCACTAAAATTCATATGCATTAACTTTTGAGTTAGCGCAGACAATGAACAATGTGCTATTAATTTACCTAATTTAAAAAGGTATTTAATAAAAAGTTATCATCATAGAATTCCTTCTCCCAATACCGCAGATTAAGGCTGCAAAAATTTCTACATATGAAATAGTTTTTGATAATTTTTGCTAGTTATTTTCTAAATATTAAAAATTGTCTATTTTATGTTATACAGTGGGAAGAAATTGGTGAAGTTGATGAAAATTATGCCCCTATCCACACATACCAAGTATGCAAAGTTATGGAGCAGAATCAGAATAACTGGCTTTTGACCAGTTGGATTTCCAATGAAGGTGCTTCCAGAATCTTTATAGAACTCAAGTTTACTCTGCGGGACTGCAACAGCCTTCCTGGAGGACTGGGAACCTGTAAGGAAACCTTTAACATGTATTACTTTGAGTCAGATGATGAGAACGGGAGAAACATCAAGGAAAATCAGTACATCAAAATTGATACCATTGCTGCCGATGAAAGCTTTACAGAGCTTGATCTTGGTGACCGGGTTATGAAACTAAATACAGAGGTCAGAGATGTAGGACCTCTAAGCAAAAAGGGATTTTATCTTGCTTTTCAAGATGTTGGTGCTTGCATTGCTCTGGTTTCTGTGCGTGTATACTATAAAAAATGTCCTTCTGTGGTACGACACTTGGCTGTGTTCCCTGACACAATCACTGGAGCTGATTCTTCGCAGTTGCTTGAAGTGTCGGGCTCCTGTGTCAACCATTCTGTGACAGATGAACCACCCAAAATGCACTGCAGTGCTGAAGGGGAGTGGCTGGTGCCCATCGGGAAATGCATGTGCAAGGCAGGATATGAAGAGAAAAATGGCACCTGTCAAGGTAAGAATTTGCCTGCAGACTGGCAGGTGCTGTCTGCTTCAGCTAGATCATATATATGTTTTTCCTCCAATGATTATGAGCAGATGACCTTTTACTTTGCTAATTTATGGAGATTATTTCTCTTTAAGTTTGATTTCTCTCAGAATTTTAAAGTTTCTGGCAACAATTAAAGATTTAATGTAATATTTTGCTGAATATATATAATTAACACTCAGAAAGTCTTACTTGCAGTGTAGTATTTCATATTCATTTTGTTTTCAGAAGTTTTATTTTTGAGCAACTCAAACCAAAGGATTTTTTGATTGTATGAGTGTTGTCTGCTACTCTACTGCTATTTTCTCCCCATGAAGAGAAGATAGTACCCTTACCTTGCTACAAAAATTCAAATGCAAACACTAGATGAGACTTGTTTGGCATGCTTTTAACTGCCTTTAAAAGATTCCTCAGAAATAAGTTTGACCGTATAAACTCCATATGATACTATTTGTCAGCTAACAGCACTTAGTTTACTGTATTGTTTACATATAATTCCTATTGGATGTTTGCTTTTAAATAAAATACGTAGCACTCAAAAGAATGACTTTGGAGATAGAGCCAATACAAAAAAAAATATTTCAAAAAAATTTACACATGGGGATTTTTTTTTCCTGTTTTAATTTTTCTTTTAAATTGAAACTTGATCATGTATACTTCCCTCTTCATCATGTATCCTTCCCTCTGCATTTGAAAATATCCTCATTTTGCCCACAGTGTGGTGAGTTAAATTTAGATATTTAACAATGGCTTTTTGGAATAGGTTAGCACTTTATGTCAAAGTAAAGAACAGCTTATGTGGAAGAAAACATTTTTACTTAAAAAAATTCATTCGTCCTTGTAAACCTTCATTTGTTTTCACCATGCTGTGCACAGGCTAAATAGGTAATGAGAGTTACTGTTAACTGAAGAGAAAACTAAATGCTGAAAAGTACCCTAATCCAACCTGGTAGCTTCAGGTGCATTTTTCCCCCTAAATCCACTATATAATGTGAATCAAACTTGCTCAAGTTTGTTCAGGCCTGACTGTAGATTGATTATAGAACCAGGGAATCAAAACTGGGGAAATGATCAGTAAAAAATAGTGACTTTGCTGAATTATTTCTCTCTAGAAATACATTGCACCATCTTTAAAGTTCTTATTTTGTCTTCCTACAATATCCTCTACAATTAAGGTTATGGTTATCTTTTTATGTAGTCTACAACTCTCTATACCTTTGTATATGTATATGCATATATATGAAATTTTATTAAATCGAACATGTTTTGTAAATAATTTTAAACTTTTCAGGAAAATGAATTCTCTTTTATTTGGGATTGGATATAAGGAAGGTTCTAACTAACATTATCTTAATTTGTCTTCTTGAACTGTCCTTTTAGTGTAAGATGATGACATATATAACTGTAGAATCAAAAACAGGAGATTAAATATAATTTGTTGAATTCATTTCATTATTTTGTCTAAAATATTTGCAATATAAATCTTACTGTTAAAAAGTTTGTTTACTAGTATTATAAAACAATTGTTCTATTTGATTATTTGTTTATGTCACTTTAGAGGATGGTATATGGTCCCTTTAGGTCAGATCACAATGACCTTTGCCTTCATCCAAATGGACAGATAGTCCTCTGTATGTTTAGAGGATATTTTTTTATTGTTACTGGGATTAAAGGATTCTGTATATGCTTATTCTGAAAGTGTTTTAGAGAAGTAGGTTTTCTGACAGAATGTTTCTTAGTCTGGGCACTCAGTGGGTATCTTTCTCTTCTCATACTTTCAATAACTGAGGAGTAGAAACCTAACTGGAAGACAGTGGAGTGAACTAGAGAGGTTACATTGTAGAAAACTTCACTTAGCTGGACTGTCTAAATGGATTCATTACCCCATCCTGCTAGTAAGAATAAATGAATGTTGTGGGGTCATGAAGGCTATGAGATTCACAGTCCCAGAGGGTATTCCACATAATGTAGTCCATATAAATGGTGCCTCTTTTTTTTTTCCCAAAAATACAGATGGTATGTGGCCACTCTATGAGGAATTTCAAATGTTTATTCTAGAAATAATTTACATCATTGAATGAATAAATAAATATTGAAAGTCTTGTTTTGGACAATTAAGGTATCAATGATATTCCCTAGGCACTTATGTCTACGTGTAATATGAATATGCAGATGCAATATTTGTGTTCTGTGTGTGTCATAAACAAGTCTACCGTAACTTTAAATCACTCTGTGGTCTTAACATACTATCCCCAAACTGTTAAGTGAGGATCTTGTTGTTTTTAAACTAGAACTCTAGGAATCATCCTTAACATCTCTTCCTACTCACTACCTGGTTTCTACCTGTCACGAAATATTCATAGATATTACCACTAGGCCGTCTCTTAAACTCATCCACTTTTCTCTATTTCTTTTCCTCCAATCTATAAGCATATCTTATTGGAACTTTACTTTCAAATATAATGAAAGATTTGATATAATAATATTTTGATTTTTGAGGCATGTGAATGAATCGCCTCTACAAAAACACAAATCTGGTTGTCTCACACACCCATCCTTCTCTGTCCCCACTTTACCCCCACCTCAAACTTTAAATACGTCAATGATTTCTTTTAAGATAAGAGTTTTTACAGTAGTTAAGATCCTGCGTGGTTTTGCTCCAGACACATCTTAAACTGTGCTTCCTCCTCTTCTCTCAGCCCTAGTCACACTGGCTTTCTTTCACTTTCTCAAAAGCAATATGCCCACTTTTCCTGTGATTCTGTTCCTTTTCCTGTGATTCTGTTCCATTGCCTGCAACATTCTTCTATTTCATACCTGATTAGCTCATACTAATCCTTCAGTTCTCTCTGCCAGCACCCCTTCTTCTGGGAAGCTATCCCTGACTCTTCAAGATCAGGCCTCTCTATTATATACTTATATGTCTTCCCTTCATAGAATCATTTCGAATTATGATTTTGCATCTTTTTGTTAATTTATTACTTGATTAATGATTCTATGCACCCCCGCTAGATCACACACTCCTTGATCAAGGCTGGGGTGGTGAATGTTACCTTAAGAAACGAGAAAGAAATCAAAAGGCAAGAAGTGATGAAATGAATCTAAACAGAGAGTAGAATGGACAAAGTTATAAAAGAATATTGTGCTTTAAAATTGCAGTAGTCTTCCCTTATTGGAGGGGGTTACATTCTAAGATCCCCAGGGATGGATGAAATAGTATGAAACCCAATATATACTATAGCCTTTTTCCTATAGTAAAGTCTAATATATAAATGAGGCATGATAAGAGATTAACAAGGAATAATAAAATATAACAATTATAATAATATACTGCAATAAGGGTAATGTGAATGAGGTCTCTATTATACTCTTTCTCTCAAAATATCTTGTGCTCACCCTTCTTGTGATGATGCGAGGTCATAAAATGCCTACATGATGAGATGAAGTGAGGGGAATGACATAGGCTCCGTGACCTATCATTTGGCTACTATTGAGCTTCTGACAATATGTCAGGAGAATCATCTGTTTCTGTTCTGCGATTGACTACAGGTAACTGAAACCACCGAAAACAGAAGAGTGGGTAGGGGAAAACTACTGTATTGATTTCTTTTTTACCTTTGTATTTATCTGTAGAAAGTTTGAGCACAAAATTGACAAATGTGTCTCTTAAACCAGTCATTTCTTAGTCCTAAGATTCTCAGGGCAAATACTCAGGTTCTTTGTGTTAAACCATATATGGTTGGCATATGATGTATGAACTGTTATAGAGACTATCTTAGTAATTTAAACCTCAGAACATCATATCCTAAAATATATTTGTAATATATGCTTATTAGACATTTACATTTAATTACTATTTCTTTGATAATCAAAATATGTTGGGATTTAATTACGGATATGACTATATAAAGAAGCTGAAGTTTGAGTCAATCCATTGTAGTGATTATCCTATGTTAATATTTGGTAAGTCTGTGCTAGGATTTGATCAGGTGTTGGTGTCAGATCATGCTCATGTGACTTGATGTAAGGCATGATGTACTTGACCCAAGGTCTTCTAGAGACTACATTCAGGATTCAGAATGCTAGGCAGCTCATTAACACATGACTTCAAACCCAGAAGACAATCAATTGATTCAGGAATCCCTGTCCATTTAGCAGTTCATGATCTATCATCTTCACATCCCCTTATTTAACCTCCTTTAAGGGAAATTGACAACCTTTCCCATAATAACCTGGTTTTAATGAGGTGACAAAATACTCTGGTTCTCATTGTATTAACTTAAATTATAGAATGCATTTATTTTTCTAAGGCTTACTTATATGCTCAAATTTTCAACAATAAACTGTTTTAAGGATACGATTTATTTATTTGAAATATTATTTTCAGAAACTAATAATGTATTAAGTCCATTTATATAAGTATGTTTTCCTACTTGTTATTTCTTATTATTTCTGATAAAATCCGGGCAATTTTTTTTTCCCTTAAGAGTCATATGAATTTTTTTTTGAATACGAAATTATTAGCAAAAACCCATTTTGGAAGTTTTCGCTTTTTATTGAAGTGAATATGTTTGACAGAAGTAATTGAGTTCACATGAATCAAATGTTGCCTGCTGAGTTCTCTTGTGATTATGTTGCTGACTTACTCAGATGCAAGGCAAGACCACTAATCTTCATCAGTTGCTAGTGGAATGAAGTAGTAATTTGAAATTACCCCTAGATAATTATAGTTTCACTTATATCAAATGGAGGAAAGAGATTTAGATTGTGGGTCACTGCCAAAACCAGTCAGAGTGAAGAAGGTATATAGTGCATGCTAAAATACAGGGTAAGTGAGGTTACATGCCAAGGGCTGTGGAGAAAAAGCACTTATTAATTGTCCAACTGGGAAATGATTGCATAGCAAGGAAAATGTAGCGAAAATACTGAGCTCAAGAAAAAGCCTTGATTCAGAAACAGTACAGATACTGCAGGGAGTAGTATGTCTATCATTCATACTTCTGGTGCATATTTATGTTTGAAACAAAATTGACTGGAAATATAGTGTATTAGGTGCTTCTGTAATTATGCTTTGGAGAGCCTAGTTATTTTTAATTAGGCATATTACCAAAGAACATCAAAGGGGTTGAACTTTTGGTTCTATTTGGTATGCTCTTTTATGCAACAAAAGGAAACTAATCTTAATTTCAAAATTTTAACAAAAGATGGTAATTATGGAAGTACAAGGGTGTGTGTGTGTGTGTGTGTGTGTGTGTGATGCTTCTGAGAACCATTACCAAGACAATTAAGTGGTTAAATCCTTTCATCCATTTGCAGGTATTATATATGAGAATAATAGAATAGATTTTTTTTCTTTTTAGACCTCAATGGTCTTGGATTAGTTTTGTTGCAGTTTTAGAGCATACCTTGTATTTATTTTTGATCTTGCTTTTTTTTTTCTTTCCTAAATCAAAGTTGCTCAGCACTGGTACTATTGATAATTTGGGCCACTGGTTACTATTGATATTTTTTTGTTGGGCAACAGGTTGGTCCTATTCTTTGTAGGATATTTAGCAGAATCCCTGGCCTCTGATCCACAAGATGCAGTAGGATATTCCACTCACCATTTTTTTCCCACTCATCATTTTGATAGTCAAAAATGCCTCCATGGATTGTTAAATGTCCCTGGGGGGAAAATCATACCCAGTTGAGAACTGCTAATTGAAATATACTCCTTCTGTTCATATAAATAGGTGAGATGTGCTGTTAAAACTAAATATGTTTACAGACTGGTTACTTTTGCAAAAACGAATATTTTTCTTAAAATTCTGAAGAATGAAGGATTGTACATTCTGAAATATGATTGATTTAACTTGAATATCATGGGTAATATGCTGCTTGTGAGAGGCAGCATACTCTAGTGGTTTGGGCACATAGATTCTGATCAGAATGCCTGAATTCCAGTCCTGCCTCTGCCATTTATCAGCTCTCTGTGCAAGTGATTGAAACTCAATTTCTTGCTTTCTTCATCTCGAAGTTATAGCAATGCTATGAAACATTATATGGAAATTACTTACTGCCTAACACTGTATTTATTCAATGAACATTATCTACTCTTTATATCTATCATTAAAAATAAAATGTATTCCCAGGAGTATGTGCCTGTCTATTGTAAAATACAGGGTAGTTTCAGGTTAGAAAAATGCTTTCATTTTTTCAAAATAGATAGTATATTCTTGAACAGTATCATTTATCAAAGAATAATCCTACATTTCTATTTATTGAGTGATCAAAACTGTGCAAATATATTAGAACTGCCTTTATAAAGAAGATTTGCTCTCTGATTAGCTATTTCACTCATTCTCTAAGTTATGATTAAACTATATACTGTATTCCATGTGTACAATTTGTATATCCTAGGAAAGCATACATATAGGTATACAAACATACATATAGGCTCACATCTACAGTAATTTATGAGAGTTACTAATGGCAGTTTGAGTGTGCAAGTTTAGATAGGCAAAAATATATAGGTAAGAAGAAAAAATTTCTCTGAAAAGTTGGGGGGAAGCTGTGGGGGAAGTGCTTTTAACAGGCAGAGGGAGCTTTCAGTGCAGAGATCCATTATATTAACCAATTTTGCATATATCTCTTTACTTTCTACAATTATATTTTAAAGATGTATTTGAATATTAACATTAGAGTAATAAAAAAGCTGCAAATTCCTGAAATTACCTGCTGAAAGTCTGTTCATATACATATTATACTATCTTAAGGATAGAGAATTCCTAATATCTAAGTCAAACACAGGCATATCAAACATGAGACAATTCAGTAGTTTTGAGTAGCATGGTGGGTGGCTACTTGTGAATTACTACACTCATTGAAAGAATGAAATGTTTTTATTTTTTAAGAATTTAATGTTTCATTGATCCAACAATGGCTAGTAATTTGTGAATCTTCTGTTATATGTACACAGCAAAACAAGGAGACTTATTAATGTATAGTGTTTACAGAGTGTTTAGAAGAACTAAACTACTAACTAAAACCTAACTACTGGTCTGTTTGTCTCCAAAGATTTTTGTTTTTGTTTGTTTTAATTTAAATTTACTTAATTTACATATAGTATATTATTAGTTTCAGAGGTAGAATCTAGTGATTCATCATTTGTATATAATACCCAGCGCTCATTACATCAAGTGCCCTACCTAATGCACATCACCCAGTTATGTCCTCTCCACTCTTCTCCCCTCCAGCAAACTTGTTTGTTTCCTGTAATTAAGAGTCTCTTAAGGTTTGTCTCCCTAAGTTTGTCTGATTTTATTCTTCCCTCTGTTCCCCTATGATCCTGTCTTGTTTCTTGACTTCCACATATGAGTTAAATCATGATAATCATCTTTCTATAATTGACTTCTTTCACTGAATATAATATCCTCTAGCTTCATCCACGTGGTGCAAATGGCAAGATTTCATTTTTTGATAGCTGAGTAATATTGTATTGTATACATATCCCACCTCTTCTTTTTTCATTCATCTGTCAGTGGATATCTGGACTCTTTCCATAGTTTGGCCTTTGTAGCCATTGCTGCTATAAACATTGGGGTGCAGATACCCCTTAGGATCACTGTTTGTGTCCTTTAGATTAATACTTAGAAGAGCAATTGCTGGGTCTTAGGGTAGCTCTATTTTTAACTTTTTGAGGAACCTCCATCCTGTTTTCCAGAGTGGCTATACCAGCTTGCATTCCCACCAGCAGTGTAAGAGGGTTCCCTTTTCTCTGCATCCTTGCTAACATCTGTTGTTTCCTGGCTTGTTAATTTTTTAGCCATTCTGACTGGTATAAGGTGATAGCTCATTGTGCTTTTGATTTGTATTTCTCTGATGCCAAGTGATGTGGAGTATTTTTTCATTGGTTGTTGGCCATTTGTAGGTCTTCTTTGGAGAAATGTCTGTTCATGTCTTCTGCCCATTTTTTAATTGGATTATTTGTTTTCTGAGTGTTGAGTTTAATAAGTTCTATGTGGCTTTTGGATATTAGACCTTTAACTGATAAGACATTTGCAAGTGTCTTCTCCCATTCTGTGTGTTGTCTTTTGCTTGTCAACTGTTTTCCTTTGTTGTACAAAAGCTTTTAGTTGTGATGACGTAAAAATAGTTCATTTTTGCTTTTGTTTCCCTTGCAAGATAAAGTTTTAATCTTGATTTGCACTTCTACTTTTTCACTCATAAGAGAAAGTATACTAGTGAAACTCTTGAGTCTCTCCATCCCACCCTTTCCCTCATCTCTCTATGCTATACCTCATATTTACAGTAATACTAATAACTACTTTGTGAGTTAACTCTGGGTAGGTCTCTAACATGTTTTGTTATGATGATGGCACATTCTGTATTGTTACTGTGCAAATGAATTATATCATTAATGAATTAGAGCTTCATCATGATCATATAGATAGAGAATTAATGATTATATTTATGCTCAAGTGGCTTATACTGCACAAAACACTCCTTGATAATAAACATTTATTAAAATGAGAAGCACTGGATAGGATATTTTTATTATAATAAATTAATATAGAATGATATTATTTTAGAAATTAATGATACAGATCTTAGAAAGGCCATATCTTAATTGCTATATTCTGATTTGATTTAAAATCCATAATGTTTAAATGTTCTAGGAAATCAAAACATAATCCCTTTTGTTTTATTGTTTGCTTTTTTTCTTATTATTTGGATAGCAGAAAAAGGACTTTCATGAAGTCTGATAACACCAATCAGTATAGCTGATAGTTTTGTCTACTGAGAACTTTAATGTTGAAAACTCAGAGTGTCTTTCAGCAAACATCCCAGTGTCTGCTCTCAGATTTTCAAGAGCCAAAAGTTAAAAAAAAAATAATTCAAATGAAAATAAACAAGGCAGCCAAACCCTTTCATAAAATAATTAAGTAAACTTAAAACATTAAAATTGCACTGTAAAATCACAAGGAGTTTTTGGGTGTAGTACTAATGACATTGAGGTATAAGGTGATGTAGGCCTGTTTGAATCTTACTCTTCCATTTCAAAAATATGTGACTGTGGACACCCGTGTGAAATGTGAAGTAATATAATATGCACCTATAAAGCCTGCCTATAAGTACATACCAAATCTGCCTGTTTGGGGAGTGATGTGGACCAGTGACATGAGCATGACCTCATAATTTTTAGAAGTGAGAAATCTCATGTCCTGCTCCAGAAAAACTGAGTCTGAATCTACATTTTAGCTAGATCCCTTGGTGCTTTTTTACATGTCTTCAAGTTTGAGAAGCACTGATTTAAAGGACTCTTAAAGTGAGTACTCTTTTCTTTGTTTTATATATTTGGAAACTGAGGTACAGATGAATTAGGATCATATAACTATATAGAACCATATAACTATATAAGAAATATATTTTTTCTATTCACTTTTGGATATTTGTCAAGATATTTCACTATTCATATTGTTTTAGAACTAATTAGTGTTAAGATTTCATGACTTATAGTGGCTAGTGTAAATTTACACACCAAAATTTACCCGGGGAAAGCCACAGATTTTGATTCTTCAAGATTGATTTCTTTTCCCCATCAAGAAAGTCTTTTCCCCATCAAGAAGATCTTGCACACAGAAGCTTCTTTGGCTGTCCTTGTACACATGGGCAGTGTTTTATCCTATGCTTTTTTGAGGATGTAGCTAGCTTTTCAAGGTTCTGGGTTTTCTGAAGGGCTCCCCACTTAATAAAAGACAGTGACCTTTTTACTTGTACCCTAGAGCGTTAAAATCCAAGTCTCCTGGTTTCCCACAATCCACCTCACCCCACCTGGCCTGCAGAGCAGCAGGATCAGCTCTAGCAGGCTGCACAGCAAAGCATGCGTTAGTCCCTTTTGTTTCTGCTCCGTGGACTACCCATCCCATACTTTAAAAAAATACATATTACTTTTCTACATTAAAATAAAACATAACAAATTAACCCGAACCTTCTGTTTAATTTGGCATTTCTAGTTGTTTGTAGTTGGATCATATTAAGGATTTCTTTTACCCTTTAGATGTTTAGACTTGGGAATACAATTGTATATTTAACTTCAGATTATTCATTATATTGCTGTACTTTGTACAGTATATAAACACAATTAATTAGAATGATTGATTTGTAGTTTATAATCACATATAATATTGATGATTATCCTGAATTAAAAGCACTAATTCTTTTTAGGGCCATATATCTATTATAATTAGTATGTTAAATGTTTGGGGTTTCTAGCTGTATAAATTTATTTAATGCACCTCCTATATGGAATAACCTTGAAAAATAGACTTAACCACTTTTAAGGATTGCATAGTACACTAGCTTTCTAAGTAAATAAGAAGAAGCTTAACCTGTATCAATCTATCTAATTGATTTATTAAATATCTAGTTTATGCTCCTTATAGGAGAAAAGGCAAGTAGGCTGTTTACCTAAACTGTATAATTTATTGCCTTTCAGTATCACTTATACATTAGTCTAGAAGGACATGCCAATTATTATAAAGTGAGAAGACATGGAACAACTAGTCCTGACATAGTTCTTTCTAAGTGTATCATTAATTAACTGGAACAATAAAAATATGAATCCTAACTATCCATGATCTCATAACTGGTTTTCATTACATGAAAAATGCTTTTGTATCCTTTATTATTTCTGGTTATGGATGTGGGTCACATCTTGTCTCCTAGTATTTTATTCTCTTTGCTCTTAAATGTTTTGTCTGCGCTTAAGGCTGACCAGTAGGAATTCGTGTATAAGAACTGAAGTTATTTATTGATATGCTTTGATCTTTTCTGAACTTGAAGATATCCTGCCCATTTGAGTGCCATTAAAGTATAGTTTAAAAAAGAAAAGGAAAGGAAAGGGAAGAAGGAAAAGAATGAAGAGCCACAGTTTGGGGTAAGTAACAATTAGAGCAAATGATAATTTGACTGATGGATAACTCCATTTCTTTGATGGAATTGTTAGCAGGAATCAGACTTGGAGAATGCATGCTTCCAAAGTTCCTGCTGTGTGATTGTGAAGGAGAATAATAACACACTACTCCATATGCATAAGGACTTTGCTTCTGATGAATTCAAAGCATTTTGAAAAGATTCCGTTAGGACATTTCCTAAATAATGGGTGGGACTATCAGAATTTTGTTTTCCATTTTATGGATAGGAAAGTGATGTGATGTGATCGAGCTCACCTAGATTTTGTGTTCTCATGCTTCCCTTTCCAACACTATACCTCTAGTTTTATACCTTACCATCGAAAGGCAACATAATTACTTGCTCCTGTGAAGTTTTTCTGATATTCACTTACACCCAGTATCTTCCAATGCTAAAAGCTTCTTTTTTTAGAAACAGACTGACCTGAATTATTTATTTATTTAAAATTCTCTCTAGAAGGTTTTGTGTGTCATCTGTTGTTGCTCTCTTGGTTGAAGCATGATTTAATATGTCAACCCTGGTTTGCTTAACTGGGCTTTGATTGTCTTCCATACTTTACTTAGGACTAGGCAGTCTCCTTTCAAGCATGTTGCTGCCCAGATAAATGAAATGTCACCACAGTGAGTACTCCTTGCTTTGTGACAGCAGTAGCTTTCTTTGACACAGTCAGTGGTTGCAGAGAGGGTTGGTAGGGGAATTTAAAAAGTAATATTAGAGCCAACTTAAGTCAGGTCCCGTTCAGGCCCACACAGACAGAAGCAATAGATAAAATGCACTTAAACTTGGGGAAACTTCACTCTTCAGATGATGAAATGAAGTTAAATCCAAAATAGGAAGATTTTTCCACTATGGACAAGAGGAAAACATCTATGAGCAGTTTCTTGAAAATAATAGTCAGGAATAGCACTTTGTTTTTATTTTTTATTTTTTTAAAGATTTATTTATTTATTCATAAGAGACACAGAGAGAGAGAGATACGGACACGGGCATAAGGAGAAGCAGGCTCCATGCGGGGAGCCCGACATAGGGCTTGATCCCAGGTCTCCAGGATCACACCCTGGACTGAAGGTGGCACTAAACCACTGAGCCACCGGGCTCCCCAGCACTTTGTTTTTATAGTTTGATTTCTTCCATGCTTTGTTGTCAGGCCAGAGATGTTACCACTCTCAGGACATAACATTAGAAACTAATCTACAGGAAAAAAAATTCTTCTTTACCATCTCCTGCAATAATGGTATTGTTTATGATTTCAAAACCTAGATTAGATTTTAAATATTGGAGGCTCATGAAGCTTAGTACCTGGCAAAAAGAAAATCCTCAATACATACTATTTAGCTTTGAAAGTTAAAAGCAATTTCAATGAGATAATCCTAGGCAAAGTTCTGAAGTTTGTTTTTTGTTTTTGTCATTTATTCTAACATGCATTGGTGTTGCTACTGTCCCCCCAGGGATGGTGACCTATCCTCCTAGGACACATGGAATATTGGAAAGTGGGAATACTCTGTGCAGTACAGTTTGCATTCGTCAGCTACTCAGGTCAGGGCCTTATTTAAAGACTCAGGAGGTTTTTGGGTGTTTGTATGAGAAAGTAAGTGTGAAATTTTTTATCTCAATTTAAGGGGGAAATAAACTGGACTAACTGGACATGTTGTAAGTAGTTAAATAAATATTACAGGAATGGAGAGCCCATTAATAACCACATTTTTCAGGGACTGAAGAAAGAAGAAAGTTGTCATTCAGGAAGCACAGAGTTAGACAAATATCTGAGTTTTGAAAAAAAAAAAAAAAGTCTGATGAAGGTGAAAGTCTTAATTAAGGGCAACCTGTGTCTTCAATGGAAAGATTGGTCCGAGCATTTCCGTGATCAGATCTCAGGAGACCTTGTTATTTTCATCTGAAGTTAGAAGAGAATGGAATTAAAGTTGAGCGGAAAAGGACCTTGTTCCTAGAAAATATAAAAGTGGGCCAATGGGAATAGTTTGACTTTCAAGTGAGTGTCAAAACTAGAACTAGAAATAATAGGGATCCCAGGAAATAAGGCCTAAGATTCTGAACACCAGAATTGTCAGGATATCTTAAATGGAATGATAAAGCATGAAGAAGGGTTGATATGATTGCAAAGACCTACTGTGTTCCAATACTATTAAACATCTTATTCACAGTCTCTCTTGTTTTATGTTGACAACATCCTGTGAGCTTTAGTTTCTAGAGCAACTGAAACTCAGATTAATTTTATTAAGGTCATTCAAACTAAAACTAGGACACTGACATTTGAATCCAAATGTGCCTGTTCCAGAGTCTGTGTCTTTCCACTGTAATGTGTGTTGTCTATTACAATAATTAAGCTCCACTTAATTTTGTCACCTTGATTCAAATCTCACGTGTACTCATTCTGTTGCCTGTGTCAGCTGCATTTTAGAAACAGTGGCACCCCAGAAAGACCTAGGAGCCACCATAGTCATCTGGAAGAGATTCCCCTCCCTAAATCAGACCTCAAACCGAGGAAATGGCAGGCGATTTGAGGTGGCTAGGAGAGAGAAGTAACATAGGGTCAGAAGAATGGAAGACATAGAGCAAAGCAAGTCTGAATGAGCAAAGAATGAGTGAGAAGAACACGTTACGATTCTGAGGTTTTTACCCTGAACAGTTTAAGTCCTATTTACACAAGTAAATAATCAAGGACCTAACTAGAACTTACACCATGTTTCTTATGCAAATATTCATATGGGAGGGGAAACATCAACTTTTAGAATAAACCCTATATACATGTCATGTTTCAGAGAGAGTGTGGATCAGTGAGTAAAGCTCTCTTGATCTATTTCCGACTTAGCTTTGTGCATTCTTGAGGACTTTTTTTTTTTTTTTTTTTTGCCTTGCTGGTCTTCTCCTATAAATAGAATAGGAAGCTTTAAAAAAAAAAAGGTTTAGTCTTTAAAATATTGAAGTGTTATTTTATCCAAGTTTTGTTTTGTTAGTTTTGCTTTGTTTGAGTATGTGGTATGGAAGAAAAAAAAACTGGATTGTATAATATGAGTGAGAAGACTTCTCAGTGTTCAGGCTTAGAACACCAGCTGTGCCTCGTGGACTTGGTTGGATCTTTAGATTTTCATCTTCACAATAAAGAAACTGAATGATTCTTCATCTATCACCAATCCTCATATCACACAGTTAGCAGGTATAAGGTTTCTGACTGAAAGAGACTTCCATTTTGAAGCATTTTCAAGTCAGTCTTGATTGTGAGAAGCTGAAAAGGGACAGGATACAAAACAAAACAAAACAAATTTAAAGAAAAAAGAAAGAAAGAAAAAGAAAGAAAGAAAGAAAGAAAGAAAGAAAGAAAGAAAGAAAGAAAAAATGAGCAAACAGACCTTCATAAACAAAATAGTACAATTAAAATAATGTCATTTCTCTTTTGACTGATTTAAACAATCAGCCTGATTATAAAGGCAAACATCCTTATGCTCTAATGGATAAAACAGACCTATTGCAGGAGAAAAAGTTCATATTTATTTATTTTTAGACCCAGCTACATGCCAAACATATAGAAAACATTTCAACTCTGATAATAACCCTGCCATATATATATATATATATATATATATATATATATAAAATATATAATACATATAAAAAATAAAAAAAACATATAATATGTATATTATTATGTCTATCTTATATTTGAGAAAATTAAAGCTGATACAGATTAAATATGATTTCCAAGAACTCTGAGTTAGTAGTTAGCTTCAAATACAGTTTTGTTTGGCTTCAATGTATATTAACTTTGAGAAAAAAAAAAATACTGGCTTTCCTAAGTCACCAGAAGTTCCCACATTATACTTTTTAATTGAAAAAGAGAGGAAACTTAATTATTAGAGTTCTGTGGGGAAGAAAGGACAAATGTGGAGATGATTGTAGCACTGATGGAGAAAAATAATAACTGTCACTTATTTTAATAATAACTGCTATTTGATTCCAAATTGGTCACATTCAAAGCCCAATATTTATTTGGTAATAATTATAGTAAAAGATATACACAAAACTAGTTCTACTTAGATATAATACTAAGAGAATTGTGATACTAAAAGAATTGTAACCAAAATCAGGATTGTATATTTATTATATAACTTGTATATGAGATTTACTTTTGGTGGAAAAATATTAAATCAGTACTTTTACAAGTATAAAACACTGATAATGTATGACCACCTTGAAAGTACAAAAGATGTATTTTCATATGATCTGATATCTATGTAATCAAACATCATTAATATGTTAATGATACTCTCGCATTGTTTACATCATGAAAATAGTCTAGTAACTGAAGAAATATGACTGGAAACAAATTCCCTCCGAATATAACATCCTACCATCTTTCTGTCTTATTCCTTCTTTCCCTTTGTCTCTCCTTTCCTCTTTTCTGTCTTTGTTTTTGGGAAACACAGTTTTCATGTTCCAAAGATGATAAATTTCAGATTTGTCATGTATCTCAAGTTAAAAAAAAATGCTTGAGTTCTTTCCTTTTCTCAGTTTTAGAATTATAAATATTACTTAGCCTTACATAGTAAGGTTTAAAAAGGAAGAGAAATAAGTCCGTCTGCATAGAAAAATATATGTTTTTTCTCTATTTTGTCCAATCACTTTCATGTTCATAACAGAATTTTTAAATGCTTTTTAGAACTTGTAAATTTATAACAGCTAATTACAACAAAGTGTTCCATATTTTCTGTATGGAAAAGATAGACCCAAACCAAATGTAACTGGTTTCCATTAAACCTCACATTTCCCTGTTTTTGCCAAAGAAGTCTCACTTGCTTTGGTCTCAGAGACAAAAAGATTTGACTTTTTACTTATATTCTGTCATTTTAGCTTCTCCATTGCTAAATGAACATATCCTATTTAAACACAGGAAAGTCCTGATTACTTTAGCTCTTACGGTAATTAAAACACACTCGGCACATATTTTTCCTCATGAAAATGGTATTTGACCTTGAAAAACTCTGAGGCCCAACTCCCAGACAGGATTTAAAACCAGGTTATGTGTGTGTGTGTGTGTGTGTGTGTGTGTGTGTGTGTGTGTGTGTTTTCTTTTCTCCAACTGTTAATTATTCTTTTCTAAAACCACTTTGGTCTTGCATTGTTTTGATTACTTCTACTTATATCTTCTCAATTTCCTTCTTTCCTCCCTTTATTATAAATTTCTCTGTTATAAATTATTCCCTTCATTTAAATGTCTACTTTTTGAGAGAAACTTAATGCTTCAAGAGGAAGCTACTTTTGCAATTGTTATTTCATATGCTTCTTTCTTTCAGAAGAGGTCACTTGATTCTGTTTACTTAGAACCAAAGGACAGAGAAGGATAGATACTATTATGATATATAAAGGCATAGCTTGACTCATAAATATCTGTTAAAAGTGTGTAGGCAATTTTTTGTAAAATAAATTCATCCTTTTTTCTATTATTAGACATAATGATTCAAGGGTATTGATGATATTAATAATAATAATTATAATGACAACATACCTAATAATTCTATAGCAAATTCTCTATGCCATACTCTTCTAAGCACAGCCCATTTATTATATAATTTGACCTTCACAGAAACACAAACTCTATGAATTAGATATAATTTTTCAGTTTTACTGAAAGTTGATGTAACAAGGGTCACAACTGTAGTAGTGAGGTCAGATAAAAGCCTAAGTCATTGATTTGAGAATCTCTGTTCTTACCTACCATATCACACTGGCAATGGAGAGACCAGCACGCTGTTTTATAAGCATCCCTTTTATCCTCCCTTCAACCTTTTCCTTGATTTTTCTCATCAGGAGATAACCAGTTAAAAAAGTAAAAAGACGGGCAGCCCGGTGGCACAGCAGTTAGGCGCCGCCTGCAGCCTGGGGTGTGACCCTGGAGACCCGGGATCGAGTCCCACATCGGGCTCCCTGCTTCTTCCTCTGCCTCTCTCTCTCTGTGTCTATGAATAAATAAATAAAATCTTAAAAAAAGAAAAAATAGAAAAAAACATGTATTCATTAGATGAGTGATAAATATTTAAGTAGACTTCGTAATATTCTTATAGGATGTTCATTTGATTAAAAGTCTCTAGAAATCTTTGGCACTTGATAATTTTTTCTCGTAAAGAGAGTAATTCAAATTAAAAAAAAAATGTCCATTAAGAATAACATTTACGTGTATGCAACTGTCTAAAAATAAACACAAATTGTTAAGAACTAAGCAGTATTTTCATTCAAAAGTATGTTATTAAAAGTAGTAGAAACTCTTTCCTATTAGATACTCAGTTTTTGCTCACAGTTATCTACCCTTGTTTCCTCTGTTAGTTTTAAACATGCAACAGAGAAAAGGTTCATGTGTATAGGTGTACTTTGTCACATTTGAGCATTTTGTTGAAAAGGGCCTGGGAGCTATGTCATGCCATCCAAAAATCTAAAAAAAGTTTTATTCTATCATCAAGTTTTGCAAGAAATTTTTTTGAAATAAGGATTTGAAATATTTTTAAACTTAAAAATACACACATAATAACTTAAATAGTACAATTAAAGTATTGAAGATGGGCATTTTCAGTTGAAGATTATTTACCTCTTCATAGTCATCATTATGACAGTCTCTCCAATAGTGATTTAGTCACAAAAGAAAAAAGCATTATATTTTAAATAATTATTATTTTGAATAAATTAATAGGCACTTATGTAGGAAGAAAATATTCCCATTACAGCTTTTAGATATATCTTGTCTATTTAATTCATTTTATTATTTTAAGAGAAAAAAGGATAATTCTTAGTTACATGAGCAGAAGGATTGGATATAAACTATAGGGATTTACTATGTCCAGTTGGACTGATCATATATTGATATTTCAGCTAATTTCCTTCCCAAATTAATACGTATTGTTAATATGTTATACAATTGACTTATAAACACTATATATTTATTTATATTGAGCATAGTTTACTTATACAAAGAATATTACATGTTATATATATTGAATATATATATTTATATATAATTCCATTTTTCATCATTTTCATATTTTCATCATTTTATGTGAAAAACAAGAAATATACTTTTCTTATTTAACAAATAAAATTTTACAGTCTGAAGGGTGATAACCACAAGCCATAGGGAAAAGTGCTGGACCACATTCAAATTAGCCTTATTGTTCTATAATATCTTACTGGAGTACAAGGTTAATTAGTACCATAGGCAATATGCATTATTCATCACTGCAATCAGGCTTTTATTCTGCTGGGTTTTTATCGACTGCAAATTGTTGTTCTTCTCATAACAAAACCTTGATAAACTATTGTCATATTTAATTTTACTGAAATATATTGGTTATACATACATTAGTTCTTGTACTATAAATATTCTGAAGATGCCATGCCAGCCCATCTAAAAAACAGACAATAAGACTAAAAACTAATGTCCTCTTCTATGAAAGGACATAAACTTTCAAGACAATGAACATAAATTGTTGCTAATTGTAGGATTTTTTTAACTTTTAGTTGATTTTTCTCAGTATCCTATAGATAAAGCTTTAATAATATCATATATAGTGGCATTAGTTACTTATGAATTATTTATTTCAGCATACATTTTCCTCATATATTTATAATATTATTAATTAATTTTCTCTCTCTCAGTAGAATATAAACTATCTGATACCAGGGACTTTGTATATCAATAGCACATGGAACAATGTACTGACCTATACCTTAAACATATTGTTTAATGAATTTAATAACATTTGCAATGTACTGACCTATACCTTAACATATTTTTTAATGAATTTAATAACATTTGCAAATAAGAATATTGACCAACAGTGTATATGACTTCCATTGTAAAATTAAGAGCAAGGAAAGAACATCCTTTTTTCAATTCTTGTTCCTGTCTGTCCTCTTCTATTACATAAAGGAGACAAAGATAGAAGAAAGTAAGAGAAGAGGTAATGGCAGAAGGCAACACAGAAATGATTATCTATTATGTAATACAAAGTTGTAGAATCAAAACATTATCATATGGCATGAATCCCAATTCTCATTTTCCTTCATTCTACACATTCCAGACTGAATTTTCAGTAAATGTAAGTAAATTTAGGAATTTCTCCTTTTCTTCTGTATTTCAGAAGTCAGATCATTAACCACAGACAGCACAGATGCAAGCCAAGGGATACTGAAATGCAATTTTAGCTTTTTTTTTCCACCAGAGACTATACAAGTTACTTTCACAGATTGCTTTGTAACTCACTTATCTGAAGATCAGTTATCAAAAAAAAATTTTTTGCAGCAAGACACTTTCAGTTTATTGCTTTTTTGATAATTTGTCCATAAACAAATTCTTTTTTTGTCCTCCATAGTTATGATTAGGGAAAGTTAGGAGATTCTTTTCTTTTCTTTCGTTTTCTAATTGCAAATAGCTTCTGATATTCAAACAGTGATTTAGACTTTGACTTCCGGAGGTAGAGAATATTATTTACTTAATGCATAGCTTTCTGTCTAATTAGTTCAAGTCTAAAATTTAAAATGGAAGTTGTAAAAGGTATCGTTAAAAATACCTACTCCCTTGTCTTAGCCTAAGAATAGAACTGTAATCTGGAAAATTAGTCATAAGTTGTTTGCCTCGTGGAAACTTCTACACTAAGTTACCATGTTAACAATGTTGGTTTTAAATATACTAAGTTATTCTTTCCTTCAGAACACATTGAGGATTTTTATTTATTTATTTTACTTCCTAAATTAATTTAAAAATGTTTAAGGGAAGTTCGGGTTCTGTGTAGTTGAAGATGACATTTATTTGTAGCAAAGGAAAAAAAAAGGTTTATACTCACATCTGTACATACTTCTGTACAATCAAACATACTTCTTACCTTTTCAGTTTAATTTTATTACTTAGGTGATTTTGTTGGAATTTTAAATGTCTAAATGTAAAGAATTACAAACAAAACATTATTAAAACTGTTGAATATTTATCTTATGAGTTCAGCATAAGATATAAAGTTCATTTAAAAGCCATCCATTAAAATGGTATGAAATAGTCATTATGTCAGTGAATTAATAATTCCTAGCCTATTTTTTTTTACTAAAGGAATTTAAATTCATTTAAGGCATTTTAACTCAAAATCTGATACTGAAGTTTAGCATACTGTAAAGACAAACAGGATTAAAAATATCCCCATGGCTGACATATTTTGGAACTCATTGCCTTTAGTCTACATAATCTATACAAATCCATGGAATGAAAAATACCAGTTTAAGTTTCAAAGAACCCAGATTTATGAATGAAGACAAAAATCATTCCTGATTTTTCAAAAACCATCTCTGCTGGAAACATGACTGTAGTTAAATCACTTTGCTTGCTAAAGACTCTCATCAGTCTTTGAAAGACAAATTGGTTCAGTACAGTGCTTTTCAGAATGGATTTTCTAGACATATTCCTCTGGTCTTTAAAGATCATTTATTAGGATGTTTATATTTATATAAACTCTATATTTTAATTTCTATAAAAATCTTAAAAATGTGCTTTAGTGCTTCCAGGCTGCTATAAGTAAGTACCAGAGATTGGGTGGTTAATAAACAAAAAACATTTATTTCTCATAGTTCTGGAGGATGGAAAATCCAGGGTGACCACGCTGGCAGATCTGGTATCTGATGAAAGCCCTTTTCTGGGTACAGACTGCAGATTTCTCATTATGTCCTCATGTGATGGAAAAGACTTCCTCTAGAGTTTCTTTTATAAGGTATCAATTCCATTCGTGATTCAACCCTCATGACCTTAAGAGCTTTCAAAGTCCTCACATACTAGTACCATCATCTTTGGAAGTTAAGATTTCAACATACAAATTGGGGGAACAAGGGTGCAAACAGTTATATTATACCATAGCAAAAAGTAATATAAGTATTTTCTGAATCTGTGTTCTACCAGAATATGCATTTTCTTTAGGTCTACTCTTGTACTATTTCAACATATCCATTTATTCAGATTCAATTTACTTAAATATTAAGTATTTAGAGTAAAGGTAAAAAAATGGAGCCAGCATTATGCATGACCATGTAAAATTCAAATGAAAATAGTGTTTATTATATGAGTAAATGTATTATGGTCTTTAAAAATTCAAAATAATTGAATCATCACTTTGCGTTAAACTCCAAAAGTTCCCTATATAAAGACAGACAGCATATTTGAGCACAGCATTTTAGTTTTAGCTAAATAGCATGATGTTTCACATTAATTAGTATTGTTAATTTGAATTCTATTGCTGTAGTTTGTATTAACTTGATAAAATTACTTGTCATTATAGTTATAGCAACTATATACCAATGTTTGTTTTAAACTTTATATTTGTATAGACAGTCTCTGACTAACAATGGTTCAACCAGTTACAGTGTTCTTGACTTTGCAGTGATGCATAAGCAATTCACATTCAGTACTTCCAATTTTGAATTTTGATCTTTTCCTGAGGTAGTGATGTATGATATGATACTCATGATATTGGGAGGGGGCAGTGTGCCATAGCTCCCGCTCAGCCACACCATCATGAGTATGAAAAACTGATACATTTATAACCATTCTGTACCCATACAACCAATCTACTCTTCACCCTCAGTACAATATGCAATAAATTACATGAGATATTCAGTACTTTATTATAAAATAGGCTTTGTGTTAGATGGTTTTGCCCACCTGTAGGCAAATGTGAGTTTTCTGAGCACTTGTAAGATAGGCTAGGCTAAGCTATGATGTTCAGTAGGTTAAGTGTGTTAAATGAATTTTTAACATAGGATATTTTCAACGTATTTGAGTTTATTGGGATGTAACCCCATTGTAAGTTGAGAAAGATTTGTATATATTATGTAAGGTAGAGAATATTAAATTTTTTCTAAAATTAATTACTGAGGGCAGCCCGGGTAGCTCAGCAGTTTAGCACCGCCTTCAGCCCAGGGCGTGATCCTGGAGTCCCAGGATCGAGTCCCACATGGGGCTCCCTGCATGGAGCCTGCTTCTCCTTCTGCCTGTGTCTCTGCCCCTCTCTCTCTCTGTGTATCTCTATAAATAAATAAATAAATAAATAAATAAATAAATAAATAAATAAATAAAATCTTAAAAAATAATTACATATTTTCTCTTTTAAAAATGGACTGAATTTTATTTAAGCTTTAGAATTCTCTCTTTATAAATGACATCATTAGATTATTATCAGGCTTAGTACTTTACTTTATGCACATTTACCATCAACTCTTTAGGATATTTTCTCTAAAACTAATAGAGGGAATTAAAATTTAAAATTTTAGAAACAGTCTCATAATCTTGTGCACAGTTTTGTATTTGTCTAAGTTACTTGTTCTTTAAATGTGAATCACTAAAGAATTATTTTTAACACATCAGTGTGTGTGTGTGTCTACATTGGTAGGCTAATTCAAGAAGTCCTATTATTGTTGGATTGAAATTACTCTGCTCAGAAAAAACAAAATTTATCATTTCAGTTTTCTTAATAGATACATAGTTGGTTAGAAATCATCTCTTGAAAAAATAGAAATGATTGAGTTTGAATCACATGGAATGGAACTTCTAAGTACAGGTGTATATGATCCAATAGAGCTAAAGAATCTTTATGAAATATAAGGAAAACAAATACAATGTGTAATAAGAGGAGTTCTATTTCTAATTTTATAATTTGAAAATATTTTGAAAGCATTAAGTTATATATAAAACCAAACATTATAAATGTAATGGGACTCATTGTTTCAATATTCACATATCTTACTTTGAAACTTAAGCTACATTGACTCTACCCTGAAATGGCAGGTACATATACATGTAAACTGGCAACATACTAAGATGAAATGGCAGAAATTCCACATTTTCATGTCAAACTGCTAATTTATTTTGTAGTTAAAGGAAATCTTTCCACAGGGTGCCTGAGTGGCTCAGTTGGTTGGGTGTCTGCCTTCAGGTCAGGTCATGATCTCAGGGTTCTGATTCTCTTTTCAGCCAGGAGTCTGATTCTCTTTTCTCTACCCTTTCCCACCTCTTGGGCTTTCTTTCTCTCTCCACCTCTCATAAATAAATAAAGTTTTTTAAAAAGAAAGAAACTACCAAATCTATTGGCTATAAAAGTATGTTTCATATAATAATTTTTATTTTAGATTGACATTCCAAACACCAAATAAAATCATTGTTTTTCACATTAAAGTGCATTTTTTAGTTGAAGATCTGGTTGAAGATCCAGTTAGTATAATATTTGATTATTTCCAAAAAATATACTCTTACAATTTTTTAAAAGATTTTATTTATTTATTTATTCATGAGAGACAAAGAGAGAGGCAGAGACACAGGCAGAGGGAGAAACAGGTTCCATGTAGGGAGCCTGATGTGGAACTCCGTCCCAGCACTCCAAGATCACACCCTGAACAAAAGGCAGACGCTCAACCACTGAGCCACCCGACGTCCCTACTCTTACCATTTTTAATAGCAAGTTTTAATATGGGATTCTCTACATAAGAAAGCTGTGATTATAGGCTCCAGATGCTGGAATGAGTAAAATGCAACACTACCTTTGTGTGGTTCTCGTATTATTTTTTTAAAGTTGCTGCCAAATTATTGCCTAGGTCTTGATACTAAATATACATGTATTTGTTGGTAAACCTCAAAGATCTGTTTTCTGTTGTGTTTTTTCTGCTCCCCCCCTTTAAAAAAATCAAATAGCATACATGCTTTTAGTTGCAAACAGTAAAATCTTTGCCCATGTAAAACTTTAAATGCATTCCTTACGTGGAGGAGGTCTTTACAAGTTTGCACTGCACTAATTACTATCAGCGTTCTGTACTGAAGACATATTGATGGCTTAAATCATGCAGAGCATGTGCAGATGAGCAGTGATCTGAACAGTATGTCTGACTCTCTCTGCTTACTGGGACTGCCCAGGCCCACCACACCCTGGTTCCTTAAGAATAAATTGCAGCTGCTCCAGGTTCTGCCTCTGATGATGGCAGTAAAGAGGCTGAACACCGAGTCCCTGGCTTACCTGTGCCTTTCCACCTTGCTCTTCCTTCACCATGTGGTTCAGTTATTGACCTTTCTATGGAAGAGAGGCTGGAGGAAAAATTAAGAGGAAAAAACACAGCCACCGTTTTTTTTCAATGTAAAAGTTTAGAAGTAACAAGACTCTGTTTTGTGCAGGATGTATACATTACAAAACCAGCGGGGGGTGGGGTGGGCTTATATTAGGTGGAGTGTAATTATATTAGAAACTTATTAGGTTATGCTACAAGACTTCAATCACATATTTGAGATAGGTGTGGAGATTAGCTAGAGATAAGAGAGATAAAAAGTAGATATAGATATAAACATATTGATAGGGATATTATAAGAAGTAACCTGTTTCATGCATTAAAATTATATATAAATACCTTATATTTAATTATCCCGTAAAAATTAATTGAAGGTAATTAAGTGCTAGATATTCTACTACTAGGGACACAAACTGAGCAAAGAACAAAAGGTTTCTGAGTATAGAGACTATTTCTAACCTGATTGGTAACATGTATCCTGGTCTGAGAGAAATGTGACTAGATTTTGTAAAGGCACTTTGGTTTTCATGCTCAGTACATACTTCCCATTTGACCTATTTCTTTAAACTAATTTCTAGAAATTGCAGCTGGATTTCTATGATATTTTAAATTCTAGATACTTAGCTGAATTTCCTCATTTATGCTGTAAGTTTTTGACCAAACTAAAGCCTCAGTTGTAAATAATCTAGTCTATTTCAGTTTAAATATAAATAATAGTGTATATACAAAATTTGCTTGAACTTTTAGGCAGAGGAATAATAAATAAATTGTCTTTAAATTATAATTCTGTAAATTAACTGAGTGTGGAAGAGCTTCTCCTGCATTAGGCTCTAAACACCACATCAATTGCTTATGACCCTCAACAGATGCATAGTAACTTACTTCATATACTATCATCATGCACACATGATATAGAAAATGTACTTATATCTCATAAAAATGATGTAATTGTCACTTATTTATAAAAACCTCAGAAGGGAAATGCCTAATTATCACATGCATGAACATAGCTAAAAGCATTAATCAAAGAAGATTATCTTGCAATTTATGAAGTCATAGATAATGGTCTTTTAAAAAGCAGGGATTCTCATACAAGTTTTGAAAAACAGTATATATGCAGTTAATATGAAACTTACTTTTAAGTAAATAAATTAAAATTATAGTGATAGCAAATTAAACTTAAGTCTGTGTTTGGACAATAAAATGATAATAATTAGGAAAAATAAACCTTACCTTCAGATATGATTTTTAGCAAATGCTTCTTTCTTTGGTTGAAGTAAAATTCACATGCCAACATTCTATTAGCAACAGTATTAGAGTGATTTATATGTGTTCAAGAAAAATAGAATTTCTTTTCTCATTTCTGTGATGTATAAAATTCATCTCATTCTGTGTGGAGAGAGAATGTCATTCAAACTGATGGACATGGAGTGAGGTAGCTAGGGACTGAGCTTTTGCATTGAGTATGAAGTCAAGTCCTGAACTCCCAGTGGTACTGCTCCAAATGTTCGCCTGTCCTAACTTCACAAACTTTTCGTATGTGTCTAGGGTGAGAAATCTCCCAAGTGAATAGAGTTGTAAAATAAGTGACAATCCATAGTAGGAAATAAGGAAAATATGCCAGTCTCTGGTAACAGGTAGCTTTAGTTCCTCATTTGTGTGTGTGTGTGTGTTTTACACTCAAATTTGTGTATAATTTAAGGATGGCACTTAACCTATTGGTTGAATCGGAGTTGAGACGGATGACTATAAAGATGATGCTTCTTTGGGCAAATGATAATTGTACATTCATGTACTGCATACCTTGTGCTTGTCTTATTTTTATACTTTGCCATTTTCCCCACATGGGTAGAGAGCTCTGCCTTAGAGATATTTTTGGTAACCAAAAGCTTACACCAAAATTGTAAAATATCATACCCTTGATTAATTTTATATAATAATTTCTAATAGAATTCTCTTTACCTATGGATAATGGTGGTGAATTTGCTATTGGGTTTATTAATAGGGTTTTTAAAAAATATTGAGAGCTAAATCTGATTGTAGACTTCCTCCGTTCCCTTCAAAGGGTGAGGGGAAGAAGTGGCATAATTTATAAGGAGAAGTAAACCACTACAATGCTAAATAGAACTCTTCCATCCTTCTGCAGATGTTTAGGGGAGAACAGAGACCTGAACAGATATTTTCATATAGATAGTTTCACTAAGCAGTTGAGTTTTCAGATAAGCTAAGATCTCCATGTTGAGTTATGGAAATAATAGGTGGAGAGACTAGATGAGTTCTTATCATAAAGTTGCAGTGGAGTGGGGTTTTGGGCAGCAAGAAGAGGAGGTACCTGAAGTGCTTTCCTTTTTCATTAGGAAAGATTCAATTTTGTGTTGATTGATTTTGAGCTTCTTTTCTCATCTATTCATTTGTTCCAGTCTGTATGTGCCTTGTGTTGATTATTCCCTCCTAAAATTGCTTGATTTCTTTTTTTAATAAATTTATTTTTTATTGGTGTTCAATTTGCCAACATACAGAATAACACCCAGTGCTTATCCCGTCAAGTGCCCCCCTCAGTGCACGTCACCCTTTCACACCCACCCCCCGCCCTGCTCCCCTTCCACCACCCCTAGTTCGTTTCCCAGAGTTAGGAGTCTTTATGTTCTGTCTCCCTTTCTGATATTTCCCACACATTTCTTCTCCCTTCCCTTCTATTCTCTTTCATTATTATTTATATTCCCCAAATGAATGAGAACATATAATGTTTGTCCTTCTCCGATTGACTTATTTCACAAAGAATAATACCCTCCAGTTCCATCCACGTTGAAGCAAATGGTGGGTAGTTGTCATTTCTAATGGCTGAGTAATATTCCATTGTATACATAAACCACATCTTCTTTATCCATCATCTTTCAATGGACACCGATGCTCCTTCCACAGTTTGGCTATTGTGGCCATTGCTGCTAGAAACATTGGGTGCAGGTGTCCCGGCGTTTCATTGCATCTGTATCTTTGGGGTAAATCCCCAACAGTGCAATTGCTGGGTCGTAGGGCAGGTCTATTTTTAACTCTTTGAGGAACCTCCACACAGTTTTCCAGAGTGGCTGCCCCAGTTCACATTCCCACCAACAGTGTAAGAGGGTTCCCTTATCTCCACATCCTCTCCAACATTTGTGGTTTCCTGTCTTGTTAATTTTCCTCATTCTCACTGGTGTGAGGTGGTATCTCATTGTGGTTTTGATTTGTATTTCCCTGATGGCAAGTGATGCAGAGCATTTTCTCATGTGCATGTTGGCCATGTCCATGTCTTCCTCTGTGAGATTTCTCTTCATGTCTTTTGCCCATTTCATGATTGGATTGTTTGTTTCTTTGCTGTTGAGTTTAATAAGTTCTTTATAGATCTTGGAAACTAGCCCTTTATCTGATACATCATTTGCAAATCTCTTCTCCCATTCTGTAGGTTGTCTTTGAGTTTGGTTGACTGTATCCTTTGCTGTGCCAAAGCTTCTTATCTTGATGAAGTCCCAATAGTTCATTTTTGCTTTTGTTTCTTTTGCCTTCGTGGATGTATCTTGCAAGAAGTTACTGTGGCTGAGTTCAGAAAGGGTGTTGCCTGTGTTCTCCACTAGGATTTTGATGGAATCTTGTCCCACATTTAGATCTTTCGTCCATTTTGAGTGTATCTTTGTGTCTGGTGCAAGAGAGTGGTCTAGTTTCATTCTTCTGCATGTGGATGTCCAATTTTCCCAGCACCATTTATTGAAGAGACTGTCTTTCTTCCAATGGATAGTCTTTCCTCCTTTATCGAATATTAGTTGCCCATAAAGTTCAGGGTCCACTTCTGGGTTCTCTTTTCTGTTCCGTTGATCTATGTATCTGTTTTTGTGCCAGTACCACACTGTCTTGATGACCACAGCTTTGTAGGACAACCTGAAATCTCCACTCCAAGATTGCTAGAACTCATACAGCAATTTGGCAGCGTGGCAGGATACAAAATCAATGCCCAGAAATCAGTGGCATTTCTATACACTAACAATGGGACTGAAGAAAGAGAAATTAAGGACTCAATCCCATTTACAATTGCACCCAAAAGCATAAGATACCTAGGAATAAACCTAACCAAAGAGGTAAAGGATCTATACTCTAAAAGCTATAGAACACTTCTGAAAGAAATTGAGGAAGACGCAAAAAGATGGAAAAATATTCCATGCTCATGGATTGGCAGAATTAATATTGTGAAAATGTCAATGTTACCCAGGGCAATTTACACGTTTAATGCAATCCCTATCAAAATACCATGGACTTTCTTCAGAGAGTTAGAACAAATTATTTTAAGATTTGTGTGGAATCAGAAAAGACCCCAAATAGCAAGGGGAATTTTAAAAAAGAAAACCATATCTGGGGGCATCACAATTGCTTGATTTCTTATATTATTTTCCTAGATTTATCCTTTTTGAGGGCTAGCAACTGTCTTTTTCCAATTTAGACCTTACTTCTTTATGGGATAGTATTTATCCAAATTATAGTCCTATACCAGCCTCTTTACCTTATCTCTAGAAAGGAAACGCTGTGAGACTAGGGATTTCAAGTTACCATTATCTCTAACACTGAGCTTAAACTGAAGGTGAGATGCCAGATAACACGTCAGAAGTTTCTGGAGATTTATAGGGAAAGTCAATTGATGATGGACCTTCACAGAAACACTCAGTATCACTGGGATATTACTGGAGCATTCTGCTGTGATATTCAGTACTCTCTGAGAAAATGATTTGTAATGACTACACAATATTCTACAATTATATCTATCTATAGAATATATTTAATAATTTTCCATTTAAACACAGACTACTTTCTCTTCCTTGTGTATAACATTTTGATAAATTTCCATTTAAGTAAATATTTACCTTTATAATTCTTTTCCCTTTTTTAGATAATATCATGTTTTATTGAACAGATCTTTGGTTCACTATTTCTAAAATGGAAAGCTAAAATAATACTTTAGAAATGTGGAAGAGTAAAGAGGGTGAATTGTCATATTTATACATTTAGTGAGTAGTAAATCAGGGAGAAGAAAATTTGTTGAACTTTAGTTTGGTGGGGTGCCTGGGTGGCTCAGTGGTTGAGACTCTGCCTTTGGCTCTGGGCATTATCCCAGGGTCCTAGGATGGAGTCCTGCATTGATTCCCCGCAGGGAGTCTGCTTCTTCCTCTGCCTATGTCTCTGCCTCTCTTTTTGTGTCTCTCATGAATAAATAAGATTTTAAAAAAATAGTTTGAATTTGAGGAAAAACCTATTCAGGACTGAAGAGACGTCCTGGTTGTTTGTTTGTTTGTTTGTTTGTTTTCATTTGTTTGTTTGTTTGTTTTATAAAAATCTCCCCTGAGTAAAGATTTTACGAATAAGAATGTCGATTTATAAAAAAACATGAAATTGCACAAAACCTCATTAGACAGGAGAAGTGGTCAGGATAGAAGGATGTGAGCCACAGGGGCAGCCAGTCTGCAGCAGGGATGGCCTGGCTGGGGTGAGGAGTCCAGCTGGAGGCTGCCGCTCAGGTCCAGGACTTGCAGGTAAGAGCAGGCAGGGAAGTCTAGAGGCAGAGGTTAGTGAATTTACCAAAAACCTTTGCTCTCCAGTCAAGTTTCTAGGATGCTGATGCTTTCCTCAAACAAAGTGTATTTATTTTTTTAATGTATAGCCCTAAGAGTATGAATGTGCTTGAGTATTTTAAAAGCTTTTGAAATTTATTCAAGTCTACCTTACAGAACTGCTATGATGATTATTATACAAATAATACGTGAGAGTGAAGGACCCTCTATTTTGCTTCTTTCTATTTCCCTACACACACATGCTTGTCTTATAACCCAGAGAAACTCTTTGTCAGAAAACTAGATTTATAGCCATAATTTCTATGCAAACTTTTCAACTAGCGTATGGCTTAATATATTATTAAAAAGGACCAAAATTGATAAGCATGTCTTGTGCACTAAATGTCTAAATTCTTTTCCTTTAGTTCATATGATACTGGATGATTCATTCTTCAAAGCTATTAGATGTGATAAGGGCTTAAGTTCAAATGTAGAGACTTGATTCTACTTCTAGAACATATATTCATCTCTAGAAAGCTTGCATTGGATGTTAAATCATATATTAAAGTGACAGGATAACAAAATGAGTATGATAACGTGATAATAAATAATAAGATTCTTCTATTAATAAGTGTATACTTTAAAACTTACTGCATAATGATTTTAGGAGAAAACATTCTGAAGATTAAAAACAATCTTCGGTCAAAACCACAATGAGATACCACTTCACACCTGTCAGAGTAGCTAAAATTTATAACACAAGAAATAACAGGTGTTGGTGAAGATGTAGAGAAAGGAGGAATGCTCTTCACTGTTGTTGGACATATAAACTGGTGCAGTCACTCCAGAGAACAGTATGGAGGTTCCTCAAAGAGTTGAAAATAGAGCTATTCTACAACCCAGCAATTTCACTACTAGGTATCTACCCAAAGGATGCAATATACAGATTCAAAGGTTTACATGCACTCTAATGTTTATAGAAACATTATCAACAATTCCCAAACTATGGAGAGAGCCCAAATGTCCATGACTAATGAATGATTAAAGAAGGTATGGCATATATATCCAATGGAATATTACTCAACCACAAACAAGATTGAATTCTTACCATTTGCAATGATGTCGTTGGAGCTAGAGTGTATTATACTTTGTAAAATAAGTCAGAGAAAGACAAATACCATATGATCTCATTCGTATGTGGAGTTTAGAAAGAAAACAGATGGACAGATGAGAGTGGAAAAGGAGAGAGGGAAACAAACCATAAGAGACTCTTAACTATAGAGAACAAACTGAACATTGATGAATGGACGTGAGTGGGGGATGGGCTAGGTGGGTGATGGATATTAAAGAGGGCAATTGATGTGATGAGCATTGGGTGTTGGATGTAAGCGATAAATCACTGAATTCTACTCCAGAAACTAATATGGCACTGTATGTTGATTAAAATTCAAATTACGATAAATAAGCACTTAATAAATATATTCGTTTGAAAAAAATAAATAATAGCAATCCTTCGTACTTTTGGTTTGAGCCTAGAAGCAACATCATTATTTAGGGATAAGATTTAAAAAGGAACATGAGAAATTCATCACCAGTCAATAAAAACAAACAAAATATTATTCAAGGTACAGAACAATATTTCACAGTTACCCCTTTGCATAATTAAATTATTTATTCTCTTCTCCTTAACTTGCATATTTTCATCAGAGCTCTATAAAGAGATCATATTTGATGCATGAGAAAATGGATCATACTTTATAGCTATATTACAATATGGAATTCACTAAAACCTTCATTAGCATCACAAGTTATTTCTAAACTTATATTCAGATATAGGACCAGAACAGAAATAGAGAAATAAGAATATCCGAATCCTTTCATATCACTATGTGCTTCAATTGCTGTGTTTTTATTAATTAAAAAATTACCCCAGTAGAGGGAAGAAGTTTATGTAAAAAGTAGAATTTATATTAATTATTTTGGGTAGTCTCATTTTTGACATGGACTATTTAATATGGTTTTAGAAGGTTGATTCTATTTTGTTGATTTTACAATACAGAAATAATATTTGGAAACGTAATTTAACTTTGAACACAAATATTGACAAATTATTATGCAACTCTAAGACCCAGAATTCTGACTACATTGAAAAACAAAAGTTGAAAACGCACACATACAAAGACTAACCTCTGTGACCAAAATACATATTTGTACTGAAAAATAAAATACACACAAGACCTCAAAAAACAACTTAAGTTAAAAAGTAGATGACTGTGAGTGCTGGAGTTAAAAGCAAGGTGTAAGTATTGGAAAACATGAATACAAATGGTAACCCAAGTTGTTTGAGAAGCAAGCCTCTCTTCCTTAAATTCTTTGAAATTGTTATTTTTTTTTTTAGACTTATTTAAGCTTTGGTGCTGAGTAAGAAAATGTTAAAGAACTGATGTATTGACGGTTTCATTTACCTTCTTAAGCAGACAGTTTCTTGAGTAATTGCCAACACAATGATATAATAGTCCTCTTATAAATTTTATGATACTCCATTAAATCCATTTTAAACCTATCGATTTAGAGCATTTATGGATTATATAGGGTTTTTAATTTGTTTTTTACTTGTAAGTGAGCTATATTTTGCATTTTACCTGTTAAATGGTCCATATTACTTACAAGTGGCCCACACTGCATTTTTATTATTAAGGATTAATTTTTAAGATACTTTTAGATAAAATCTCCGTACTCATATTTTCCCCTTTCCGCTTCTCCAGTAACTTTATATATTTCTCTGCCCCTTCTTTATCACTTTGTCTCATGAAGAAATATTTCTAAAAAGAAATGTTCTATTTACCAAGTTAAGTGAGGGAGGGAAGAAAGAAAGAAGGTGGATTTTGAAAGGGAAGAGGAGGAGGAGGAAATGAAACCCATGAATATTAGGGTCTTGTTTCTCTTAGTAATATCCTGTCCAGTCTTTCCAGAAACAATGACATTCTATCACTACTTACTTCTTTCATCTCCACTGCCTTCTAAATGTATATCATAATGTAAATTTATTGTTAAAATATAATAAATTAACTGAATCTTAAGAATCTTTATTGGCTTTAGCTAAAGAAACTATGGTATAGTTACAGATTGAATGTAAAATCATGCTAATGGTATAAAATGCACTAAGTCAATGAAATGCTGCCTAGGAATACCATGATTTTTTTGGACACAGAATATTACAAAATATTCATAATAAGTTATATATTCCCCCTAAAAAGGTGGTAGGATGTCTGCTTTTTAGCTAATCTTCATCCCTAAGCAATGGCCTTTAAAAAAAAAAATCCTAGAGAGAGGAAACTTAGATGATTGATAAAGATAATTATGGAAAGGAAAGATGAACTAATGTATTAGTCCATTTCAAGACTCAGGAAAGGAGTCTCAGAAGAACATTCATAGGTATATGTTTATAAGGCAGCGGGTGGGGGGAGTGGAAAGAGGTGATCCAAATAGTTCAAAGCCATCATCCTGGGGACCTCTAACCAAACATAGCAAAAATTAAGACTAGATTTAGAAAGCCAGATGCTACCTCTTGACTTTCAATGGCTCCTTGACTTCATTAGTGCTACAGTGAGGTTGAATAAAATGAAGATGAGGGTGTGCCAAACAAAGATTAGTAGTTATTGTATAAGATACCAGATATTTAATTAATTTCCAGATACTTAATTTTGAGGTGAAATGACAAAACCTTTACCCATATTAAATATAAAAGCATGATTTTTTATTTGTATATTCCTATAACAAGTCATTGATTCATGGTCACATTTAAGTTTTTTTCTTTCATGCCTGAACTATATTCCAATTTATATGCATGTTTTAAATAAAATAAAATAATGTATATCTTTAATCAACAAAACCATTCCTTTTTGATTTACTTTTAACTTGCCTGATTTGAATTAAAATTGTCCAAGAAATGTTCATATCCTCTAAAAAACTGAATTTGAAACTTCAAACATAACATTACTTTAATAACCTGGGAGTAAGGAGGAGTATCTGTAAGTTTTATTCTATTAACGCATTGATTTTCCTCTTTTATGATCCTTAAATGCACACTTACTTTGCAAAGGTACATTTTTTGCTCTTACTTTTAAATCACTTTTTTATTTTTTAGTTTTTAGTTTTTTAAAGATTTTACTTTTTATTCATTAGAGAAACAGAGAGAGAGGCAGAGACACAGGCAGAGGGAGAAGCAGGCTCCCCGCAGGGAGGGAGCTTTGATGCAGGACTGGATCCCAGGACCCCGGGATCACACCCTGAGCCAAAGGCCAGACACTTAACTGCTGAGCTACCCAGGTGTCCCATAAATCACTTTTTAAAAAAAGAAGCACTTGACAGGATGAGCACTGGGTGTTATTCTGTATGTTGGCAAATTGAACACCAATAAAAAATAAATTTATTATAAAAATAAATAAATCAAAAAAGAACCTCTGGAAAGTAGTTCCACTAATTCATATAAAACAAAAATAGGCATTTAAATTCATGATAGAAACTAATAATTTGACATTTACAAAATATTTTTATTGCATTTGGCCTCATAAATATTATATTTGAGGTTAAAAGTTTTAAAATATTTATTAGAATATAATGAGCGTAACCTGAACACTTTTTATTTCCCTTAATATTGTGATAACTTCATTGGTGATTAATCTATTTTCAAAGTATATGTATTATACACTTTGTATAAATAAGCAAATTATTCTTTGAAATAGAATAGGTGAGTTGGATATTGCTTTTCAAATGTTTTAATATTTTATCTTTTTATGCTTAGAAAAATTCAGCAGAATAATTTTTTAACGTACATCATGAGAAAGGAAAATAGTCATTTAGTGTAAGAATATATTCTAATTCTTAATGATTAAAATAGATTAAACTGAAGGAGCACCTGTGTGGCTCAGTTAGTTCAGTGTCTGATTTCAGCTGAGGCCACAGTCTTGGGGTCCTGGAATCAGCCTCATATTGGGCTCCTTGCCTAACAGGGAATCTGCTTGTCCGTCTCCCTCTGGTTCTTCTCTCCTTCCTCCCCACCAAATCCCTCTCCAAATCTACCTTCTGCCCCCTAAATCCCAACCATATCTCCTCCTCCATCCCCACACCACCCATGCTTGTGCTCTGTCTCTCTCAAATAAGTATATAATATCTGTAAAAAATAGATTAAACTGAAGATCACTAGAAGAACACTTATTATGATCTTAAAAGTAATATAATATTGATAACATTGAAAAATTCATTGAAGGTAAACTAATTCCTTTTAAGAAGCATAAATACATTTTAAGGATATTATCCCCATTAATGTGATATTTATGCTTTTCAAGACAAATACTTTCCTGAAAGAATTTCTCCTCTGAAAACTGAATAGTCATTTCACAACTTCTGTTCGTGTTTTCCTTAAGGTGAAATAAAACAGAATATTGAAGAATGAAGACTGGATGTTAAATGAAATTTAACCATTAATAAAAATATCTAATTTCCTGTTGCTCATTTGTTGTAGTTGGAATTTAAAATAGAATTGTGGGGACGCCTGGGTGGTTCAGTGGTTGAGCATCTGCCTTTGGCTCAGGGCGTGATCCTGGAGCTCCGGGATAAAGTCCAACGTCAAGCTCCTTGCATGGAGCCTGCTTCTCCCTCTGCCTGTGTCTCTGCCTCTCTCTCTGTGTCTCTCATGAAAATATAAGTAAAATTTAAAAAAAAAATAGAATTGTGGTCCAAGTATAATAAATGATTGTGTGATATTTTATGACAAATCCTGAGTATATTTAATCTTTGCTATCACAAGTCAACATTTTCCATGATTGAAGATTATTAAATAAAATGCAACAATACTTTGGTAGATACAATTGTGTTGTGTCCAAAAGTGCTATATATTTAATTATTATGCTTATTATATGAGTGAAATAAATCTACTTCCATACTTCTCCCTCAACAACTGCTATTGGAACTCTTTATTTCCCGAAGAATATTTGTATCTCTAGCAAAATTTGAAAGTTATTTGAAAAGGACCCTTGTCACCAAAATGAACAGGTAGATTTTCTTCTAGAGCAAATAAAATGATATAGTGTCAGAACCACACATTTATCCCATGACAGAAAAGAGCATGTGAGTATTTGTTTTTGATCAAAAATAGTAGCATCATTTCAGTATTGATTATTCACTAATGTAAGTTGATTTTCATTGTTCCTATACCAAGACTTTGAGAATGGAAACAGCCCATAATTCATTATTGCTACAAAAAATAGTGGAAGAGGAGGATTAGTTTAACAATTGGCCAAATGCAAAACAGGAGGGTCAAAACAAAGGATGAATGTGAATCTGAACGTATAGGGCAATGTCAATGAAAGTAACACAAAGTAAGAAAAAGTTTCCCATCCACCCCAACATAGAAATTTCCAATGATCCGTATTTTGAGTACCACAGTTGGTGAGCACAGCATCTTCTAGTTCTACAGTTAACAGGCACAATCATAGTCTATATTTAATGTTCCTCAGAATATGCTTTTAGATACACACATATACATTCAGATGTTATCTACCGTGTTTCTGTTTGAATCATTTAAAAGAACATTGTATTTTAATTTCATTCATTTTTCTTTTTTTTATCCTCAGGATGTCATACTACTAGTAACAGGTCGGCTGAGGTTGAACTTGAGCATTTATTTTTTGTCAGAGACCTTCTCTTAGTCTATATCTTTTCTTTAATATATACTCAGGAGCCTAAACTCTGGTGTTACTGATACTAGCTTACATGTACAATATGTCACAATATGCTTTTCTTCCAGTTATAAAATAAATAAACAGGGGGATTCATTGTATAGCACATGGAATATAGTTTTTTTGGGGGGAGAATATGGTTAATAAAATGGTAATAATTTTGTGTGGTGGCAGATGGTAGAAGGATTTATCATGGTGATCACTTTGTAATGTATATAAATGTTGAGTCACTATGTTGCACACCTGAAACTAATACCATATTGTATGTCAGCTACACTTCAATTAAAAAATATGTTTTTGCTAAGGCAGGGAGTGTGGGTTTGACATATTATAGCCATTTTAAGACCAAGTATTAAATTTAGGAAAGAGCACTAGTGTTCTCTTACAATTCTGTTGATTGATGGAAATGGGGTTACTAAGAAGTTCATTTCTGGTGGTAAGTACTCTACCAAGTTGATCCATTGATGCCTCATATAATGAAATACTTAAGAACCAAAACTTTTCAAGAAACAACATTTATTACAATGACCTATAAAAAGCAAAATTATTGTTTTATTCCTTTTGCTTTCATAGCATATTAGAAAAAAAATATTTTTCAAGTATCTGCTAATTGCCAGTTTGATGAATGCACAAATAGAAATGTGGAGTGAGTGTGTGTAGTCAGTATGATTCTTTCATACTAAGTATGTGAGACCTAGAAGAGCATGCCATGCATAAATATGCATTCCTGAAATTCTCATTTAAAAACATAAAGCTACATTATAAAAAGATAAAGAGATTAGCAAAAAATAAATGTTTAAAATCTGTTTCCCAAAACAACCACTGGATATTTTAAGTGGTCTTTAGTATATTATAGTATGGGTAGGAAAACCAATATATAAGAATTAGTGGGCTGTCAGTTGCATTTTACCCCTGTTAAAGATATGAATGGTGCAATACAGACAGGCCTTGCAACCAACAGAACTAGGTGTTGCTAACTGGCAGATGTTTCTAGCCACCTCAGAGCTTTAGGGCCCTTATACTCAGTGCCACCACTGTGAATTAAATTGGAGTAGCACTATGCTGCCTCTCTGGATTTCCATCAAAAAAAAAAAAAAAAAGGCAGAATGACAGGAAATAAAGAAAAAAGAAAGTGGTGGGTGGAATTGAAGAATAGGCATGAAATTGATTTAGCAAATGGTTCAACATTGACATTGCAGCCTTAATTCCTGAAAAAGTTTGATATGAAAAGGTGTTTCAGAAAAGTCTTAGTTTCTTGGAGTGGAATTTTATGGAACCTTGTGAGGTGGTACTTTGTACATTACAACTGAATATGAAGTGTTAAGTGATGTTGTGCATAATATCTATATGCATCTGCCAGAGGGAATTGTGTATTTAATACAACACTGCAATTTAATCCATTTAGACTGTTATTATATTGTGACATGTACATTGAACATCTTTGTTGCATGAGTGAATTGCTAAACAGAAAGAGGAGACCCCATTGTCTTCTAGTTACACAGTCATGAGAAAACAGGGACAGAAAGCTCTTAATTACCATACTTCTATGTTGTAAAAGTAAGACCCTCACGGAGGTCTCTTTGTAATGGAAAGGATAGTGAAATTATGAAAGACAGGTTTGAAAGGATATTTTGAAGGAAGTGGAGAATTCAAGATTAAAAGCCAAGAATTGGCTAAATTGAACACTGCAGCATTTCTGACATACCAAATTTAAAAAAAAAAGTTCATCAGGGTGAAAAAAATGAGATGGAAGTAGTCTCCTAGTTGTATTTCTAAGGTATGATGGGAAATAATTTTTTTAATTTAAATAAAAAAATCATATTTAAAATATTTAAAATCATAAACTCAATTTTCAATTTGAATTAGCATTTTACATATATTCTGTTCAGTTTTTATTTCTAACATAAAAGAGTCTTTTAGAATATTTTTGGTTATATTTTCACTGCCAAATATGTATTTACTGTATCTGTATATTAGCTAGAGTTTAGAATTCTCTTAACTTTAAAGATTACCTTGTTTTTTAACATGAATGGAGCTAGAGTATAATGCTTAGTGAAATAAGTCAGAGAAAGACGAACCATGTGATTTCACTTGTATGTGGTACTTAAGAAACCAAACAAGTGAGCAAAGGGGAAGAAAAAAGACAAACCAAGAAACAAATTTTTTTAAAAAAGATTCTATCTATCATCTATCTATCTATCTATCTATCTATCTATCTATCTATCTATCATCTATCTATCTATCTATCTATCTATCTATCTATCTATCTATCTATCTATCTATCTATTTATGAGACAGAGACAGAGAGAGAGAGAGAGCACATGATGGGAGGAACAGAGGGAAAGGGACAAGCTGACTCCATGCTCAGCGGGAGGCCAAGTGTTGGACTCTATCTCAGTATCCTAAGATCATGACCTCACCCAAATCAAGGGTTTGGGCCCAACTGACTGAATCACCCAGGCACCCCAGGAAACAGATTCTTATTCACAGAGAATGAACAAATGGTTACCAGAATAGAGGTGGGTGGGGAGATTGGGTAAACTAGGTGATAGAGATTATGGAGAGCACTTGTCATGATGAGCACCAGGTGATGTATGGAATTGTTGAATTGTACACTTGAAACTAATTTAGAACTGTATGTTAACTATACCAGGATTAAAACAAAATAATAGAATTATATTTGCTTCAAATAAAAAAACAGGAGAAACAAAACAAAGGGACAAAGGGATAAAAGAGACAGAGACAAATCAAGAAACAGACTCAACTATAAAGAACAAACTGATGATTACCAGAGGGGAGAAGGGTAGAGGGATGGGTGACATAGGGGACTGGAGAGTGAGTTTATCATGATGCGCACTGAGTAATGCATAGAATTATTGAATCACTCTATTGTACATCTGAAACTAATATAGCACTGTATGTTAACTCTACTGGAATTAAAATAGAAAACTTGATAAATGTTTTTAAAAGTTCAAAAAGCAAAAAAGAGTAATTTCTTTCTGGTATTGTTTCTTCTGCTTTACACGTGTGCTAGTTTTCTAAATGTGATGAAAGCAAAACATTGTTTGAAGTATAGTTGTAAAAATTAATAACTAATAGAGTCCTGCATTTTCTGAAATAGAGATTGACCAAAAAAACTTTAGGGTAGAATACGGTAAATTAGAGACTGAGCAAAGTGAAAATTATTAAGGCCATATTGAAAATCTCTTATAAATTTTTCTGGAGCACATAATTATAAGTTCTGAGTCTCTGTTATGTAAGAGTGCAAGTCTAGAAATTAAATACTTTGTGAAGGCTTAGAAAGAGAGTTTTTAAAGTAAAATTAGGTTGAATATACTAGGCACCAAATTTAAAGTGCTTTTTTCCCCAAGATTGCTTAATGATAAAAGATTTAGCTGGCTAAATTTCTATTAACTCTGATCCATTTAGTAAATGGGTCACCACTGACATTGCAACTTATTTCCTGCAGAAGTGTGTTATATAAGGGTGTTTTAGAAAATTCTTAGTTCCTTGGAATGAATTTTATGGGGTCCTGTAAGGTGTCACTTAGTATATTGTAATTGGATATGAAGAATGTTGGTAATTCTCTATAAAACACATTATATACTTAGCCAGGCCCCTATCTAATATTTTAATTAACTATATAATATTTGGTGATAGGGACGCCTGGATGTTCAATGGTTGAGCATCTGCCTTTGGCTTAGGTCATGATCCCAGGGTCCTGGAATCGAGTCCTGCACTAGGCTCCATACAGGGAGCCTGCTTCTCCCTCTGCCTATGTCTCTGCCTCTTTCTGTGTCTCTCATGAATAAATAAAATCTTAAAAAAATTGATGATAGATTCTGTGTAATTAATAAAGAAAAATTATACAAAGCCACAAGATTTATTTCAGGATGCAATTGTGTGAACTCGTATCATATATTAGCAGCGAATATACTTCAAAACAGAGAACACTGTGTATAAGAAATACCAATAATAGGAAATATAGGCAGTTGATGAGTGATGCCATTCCTTAAATTCTTAATTCTTTCTATAAGTGTATATGTATACCAACCTAAATATACATATATTGCTTAATTTTGTTATACTTTATTTTTTCCATTTAATCAAATACTAATATACTTTGTAAGGTCAGCAGCATCTCAAAATGTTTAAAACAGTTCAAAAGGATACAGCTACTCTTCTGGCTGAGTAGCTGTACGTGAGTAACTTGTATTTGAAGCTAGAAAAGATGTAAAGCTTATAGAAGTAGGACCAGTGTAAATAGAGCTGAATTATGCTGTCATTCACACATGCTTCCAAAAGGATATGATAAAAAATACACATATAGACACACACGTCAAGGTCTATAGAAAGCAACATGTATAGAAGCAATATATAGATTCAAACAAAGTTCAAAATCACACAGAAATGAGAGAGAAAAGGAATGAGTAATGTTGGTAGTCTCCTGGTGTAATATTTAAATTTCTAGTAATGGAATGCCAGCAATTATCCACAACTGAATAGGAATTATAACTTAGAAAGGTTAGTTGAAATGGTTCTAACATTTTAGACAAAGCCTCTCTCTTAGACTGAAGAACTTCTTTGGATAGTTTGCTTTTGAGGCTGTTTGCTGTCTATACTCTATGAGCACCATCAATTATACGTAAGACATGCATTTCTCTTGAGTTATTTGGGATGGTGAAATCACAAATATGTGGACAGGGGTAAAATCTGGGCTGAATGATATCTTCTTTTTTTTTTTAATTAAGTTTATTAAGTGGGCGGCCTGGGTGGCTCAGCGGTTTAGCACTACCTTCAGCCCAGGGCATGATCCTGGAGACCCGGAATCGAGTCCCATGTCAGGCTTCCTGCATGGAGCCTGCTTCTCCCTCTGCCTGTGTCTCTGCCTCTCTCTCTCTCTCCTCTCTGTGTATTCTCATGAATGAATAAATAAAATCTTTAAAAAAAATTAAAAAATATAAGTTTATTAAGCATAAGGGAGAATAGCAGATGATAAATTAGTTTAACACTTAGTACCCGATAATTTACAAGGGATTTGGGATAAAAAAATAGCTTGAGAGGAAAATTTCTAGTGATTGTGGAATATAATACTTGTTTTGATTTATTAGCATTGGACTTTCTAAATAGATGGACAAATTCTGAAAACATGCTTTTGAAATCATTTAGGTCCTACAACTTTGTATATGAAACTCTCTCATTACCAATGTTAAGATTTTTCAATAGGACAGAAATGGGGGAATTACCTTTATTCCCCTCCAAGAATAAACTAACTGTGTTTTCTTGTGCTAATTTTAAAATATTCTCATCAAAAAGGTACTCACTATGAGTCATTAGTTGGCACATTGATTAAGAGCTGGGCATGTGGTTTTGGTATTTTCTGCTACACATATTGGCAGTTTTATGCTGACTATTCCTTACCTTCTCATAAGACTGATATCTTGAGAAATTTGCTGATATATCTGCAAATATAGTTGCTTTTTATTGTAGTTCTAGTTCCTAAGCCCTAACCATAATATATTTTTTTGTTAATGGCTTTTCTTGAAAAATAACGATAGTCCTTTCTGTCAGAATAAGAAGCCACTGTGTGCTGTGATTGAAGAATGCTGAATGACTTTATGCCTCCAAATAATTGTGAATGCTCTGTTTTCTACTTCATTGTTGAAGGAACTCAAGACCACTCTTTAAGTGCATTCTTGTAAATATTTTCTATTAAGAATAATCAGTTAAGCTTCCGTCAGCTATCAACACGTTAGCAACACCCAAGAAATAAAACTCAGCATATTTTGGGCAAGGGACCCTTCTGCCAGATGGAGCCCTGAAGTAAGGATGAGCCAAGTGTTCTATATAAACTATGTATAAGGGATCCCTGGGTGGTGCAGTGGTTTAGCGCCTGCCTTTGGTCCAGGGCGATCCTGGAGACCTGGAATCAAATCCCACATCGGGCTCCCGGTGCATGGAGCCTGCTTCTCCCTCTGCCTATGTCTCTGCCTCTCTCTCTCTCTCTGGGTGACTATCATAAAAAAATTAAAAAAAAATAAACTATGTATAATTTTTTTAAAAATGGAGATTGGAGAAGGAAGAAAAGGAGTAAAGGAAATGAATATATATCTTCTTGAAAGCATTTTTACTATGATCATAATAGTTTAACTAAAAAGTTGTATTGCGGTATTTAAAAAAAATTAAAGATTTTATTTATTTATTCATGAGAGACACAGAGTAAAAGGCAGAGACATAGGCAGAGGGAGAAGCAGGCTCCCCATGGAGAGCCCGATGCAGGACCGGATCCCCTGACTCTGGGATCACGCCCTGAGCCAAAGACAAACGCTCAACAGCTGAGCCACCCAGGCATCCCTACTGCGGTATTTTTAATTAGTGTCTTTAATGTCTGAAGATTTGTGAGATTTTTCCAAAAAAAATTGTCTTTAAAGTCTGAAAGAACTTTATATGATAAGCTTGACTTTGACAATTGTAATATAGTGGGGGGGAAATTACTGCCTTCAGTAGGTCAGTAGTGTTTTGGCATGCATATTCCCTGACCACCTGGCATAATAAACCATGTCTCACCCATGCATGTCCATGCAGCTGAAAAATTCCCTTGTGAAATTTTATATGATTTGCCTATAAAAAACCCCAAGTATCTAAAGTTTTTTTTCTTATGCTAATATGAAATTTAGTTTTAAGAAAAGCTAATTGCATTTTCTTTTAAACTTGAGGCAATTCAGATAGTTCCTAAAGGTCTACAAAGATTCATAAACATTCAGGGTTACGTTGGAGAACCCTAAAGGTCTTTAAATTGTGCAAGAAAAACAATTGAGATGCTTGGCCTTAGAGGTAAAATGTAAGGTCCGCTCACTTCATGCCAATAACATTCTAAACACAAATGCAAAAGAGGTACTCTTCAGTAGTAATAGGAAATTTGTAACTGGCTTATGTTAATTACCCAAAATTATCATTGAAATAAAACCATAAAGAATATCTAATTAAACTTTTGTACCTTCAAGTTTACTTGGACCACAGTTGAGGAATACCATCTATTTGTGTCTATAGCATAATTTCAATGCCTAGCAAGTCTGTTCTTTCAGGGAATAATGGGAGTGACCTTTAAATTTGACTAAAAATTTCAAATAATCACAAGAATCAAGAGCTCTGTTGATTTTAAATGAAGGTACAAACTTTCTGATAATCACAGTTAACCAAATTACAGATATTGATTAGGTTAACTCTGATCAGTGTCAGATTGAATGGTCACCATAAATGTCTTCCGGTATTACATTCCAGTGGGAGTCCATAGAAATACTACTGTATTGAAAGCAGGAAAGCAATTATTTTTAAGCATGTAAGTGGATCTTCAATTTGCTGGTATATCAATCTTGCTTAAAAATTATTTCCTAGAATGGTTTTCCCCCCCAACCTTTTGTGGTCCATTCTACCTTATGGTTTCCAAGAAATATACCACAGATCAATACATGTATTTGGCTTTTAACATAATGGAGGTACATGGAGTTGGTGATGAGTTGAGGCATTGAAAAAGTTTAAATCAATACTATATGTCTTAATTTCAATTGTCTAATGCTCTTGCTGCGCTCACTTTCTGCTTTTACTTTCCATGTATTTATATATTTGTGAGAAATTAGAAATTGACCATGAGATCGTTGAACCACTGTGAAGAGCCTAAATTCAGAAACATACATGCCAGCTAAGTGTTGCCATGCCTTAGCGCATTATACTCAGTCTAACTCCTGCCTGCCCCTTGCTTATGAATGATTCATCTGAACAGAGGGACAATGGACACTATCTTGGCTATTTCATATACCGATGACTATGGAGAGCATAGTCTATGGATAGTAAGTACCTGCACTTTGCCTAACAAAGTGGTGGCAGGTTGCCTAACAAAGTGTTTGGCATTCCAATAATGCTGCTGTCATGAGTATAGGCATCCAAAGGCTCTTCCCCTTTTAAAGTCAGGAATATGTTTAAAAATTCATTTCTTCTGAAGGACAGGGAAATTGAGTTGCTATTTTATAAAATATGTGTACTCTTATCTCTTAACAGTGTCGCCGTAGGTACTGAGGAAATTTTTTGTCCATAATTCCAAGCCCTAAAAGTCATCCTGTGTTGGAATTTTAGTTTGAATTCCTATTCTTAAGTAATAACAATAAATTCCTGTACATTTAATAATAAAATCGATTTGAACTTACATTGTTTTTAATGTGAGAGTTTTATTCTAATCAAGAGCTTATAAATTAATGATTTGAAGCGCTATACATGGATGGGCAAAAGATCCCTAAGAGATTATTTGAACAATCAACATGGAGCCTTTTAACCATAATCAAAGCACAACGTTTCACTTAGAAACACTTTTTTATTCAAAACACTGAAGGCACATCATCTATATTCTGTATTAGTTCATTTATCCTCAGAATGCCTTTAAGTTACTTAAAAGACAGGGAGTATTAGTCTAGGATACTTATATGAACACAAAGATTCAGGGTTAAGCTAAAGATTATATTACCTTTATCATTTCTCTACTCCTTTTTACAGAATAGCTTCCAATCAGTCCAGCAGCATTCTGGTTAAAACACAGCTTTGCACTTAGAGGAGGGGCACAGAAAACTGACAGTGAATTGAAATAAAAAGAAATACAAAAAGAGAGAGAGGGAGAGAAAGAAAGAAATACAATTGCCTTCTCATATCTTCCCCAAAGTGGAGGGGGCAAATGGACTATTAGGATAAGGATGTTAATCATGAGAGTGATAGATACTTGTATGAAATATTTCACTATTGATGTCATGGAGTGAATTTGTTATCATTTTGAAAATAAAATTATTTGAAAAGATCTTCGGAATAATCCAGGGAAGGAAGAAAATCTTTATTCTTCTGGGGTGAAAATTAAGCTGTGATACAGAACAATGGCTAAGTATTCTTTTGTATAGGAAACCTAGATTTCAGAAAATTACATTGCTAAACCGCACATAGAAAACAGCCTGTAGAAATGCAAAACAGGTATCTGGATTAAACATGTCCATTTTCCTTCAGAGATTCCTTACTTGAAAAGATTTATGTGACTAAGGCAATAGCCAAATGATCTGTCTACATTCTCTCAGGAATTTTGGGCTACCTGATAGAAACAATCAAATTGGTTCAAAAGAGTGAGCTGTAAAGTTCCAGGGTTCAATACATTATAATATTTCACACTTCCTAGCATGCCACAGCCATAGAAATTGACCTTCCTCACTGCACTGCCAATGGTTTTTTGTTTTGTTTTGTTTTTGTTTTTGTTTTTTTTTTGTGAATGAGGTTATATTTGAACATTATCCCATCAGATGTTTGTGGAATTAGATAATACGCTTATACATCAGCAGTAAAACTGTCAAGATTTTTACTTTGTGACTGTACATACAAAATTTTAAAACTAGTATACTCATGTAAAACATATGCTTTTTCAGTAATCAAGACATTTCATCCTTCTCAGAAACCAACCATGTAAAAAGAAAACTGCCAGCAACTGCAGAGTCAGTTCAGAATTGTTTTGCAGCTATATGGTATGAATAAATGCAGCCTAAAAGTCACTGAAATTGCTGGCAGCATTTTCTGTAAGGCTTTCTAAGACCCTCAGCACATCCACATACCCACAGGGGTTTTCACAGAAGTCCACATGCCTATGCACAAGCTCAAGATCCTGGGGAACCCACCCAGAGAGCTTGGCTGACTAATATTTATTAAAAAATGAAGAGCCTGTGAAATCACTGTGAAAACACTGTTTTGTGGAGAGACCACAGAAAAACCTCAAGGTTTCTGTTGGGAGAAGGGATTGTGCGAACTCTTCCAGGAACAGATGATTTCCTGCCCCAGAAGAGCTGGCTGATTTACAAAGTGTACTATGGATGGGGAACTTGACTGCTCACTGCTGGTGTGACAGCTGTGGGAATTGAAAATTTAAGTGCTTTCAATCAAAGCCTTACAGATTTACTTTGAAATTATTTCTAAAATTATGGAAAAGGTTTCTGTGTTTTTGTGCACTTTATATATCTCTATGAGTATCTGTAATAATACACCAGATTCTAAGTTATAAACCGTTGTTCATAAATGAATGAATCGAAGAAGGTGACTGAAGAAAGAGAAATGAGAAATGGGTGAAATTTACAATGAAAAGCTTTACCTTAGAGAACCTTTCATTTAATAAAAGAGGAAAAAATGTGTCAGGTAATTATTACCTGTTTTAGAAACAATCCTTATCTTTTATTTTTAAGAATTCTTTAATGAAATTTGCTTTGGGCCAACTTTGACATCTTGAATAAAATGTTAGGTCTCCAGGCAGAAAACCTGAGGTTAAATTCTAGTAATAGATATTCTATAATTATTTTCTTCTCTTGAAAAAAAGGACATAAGAATAGATTCCCAAAATGACTGAATGCATTTGTAATAAATTTGTCCTACTGCGCTTAGTATTTAAGGTGTTCAATAAATATTACACATGTATACACACACATATACACACATACATCAAATAGTCAGCTGGGAGATATGATATAAATGAAATATTCAACTGATGCTATATTTAATTTTTTCTAAGCAATACCAGGGTGCATTTTAGATTCAGTTTTTATCAATGAATTGTGGGAAATTTAAATACATATCAAATGTAACTTGATGCGGGTGTGATTTGTTGTATCAATAAATGCACATATAACTACACTAACACACACCTAGTAGAGAAAGATGGAATATAAATTTTCTGAGCGGTATGGCTTAAGAAAAATGTTGGCTTGGAAATTTTAGAATCATTTCAATAACTCAATCAATGATGTGGGACTATTGCTACATTTTCTTTTCTCACATTACCCAAAGTTTTCAGCTTCTTCCGTTTATCCACCTCTGAAGCCCCATGTGGGCGCTAGAATGTCACTGAATCTATACTTTTTTCCTCCTTGAAGTGTGCATGGCTGGCTCTGCCTTCTACTTACTTATCAAAACTCCTTGTTTAATACAGATATCTATCAGGTCTCCTGGATTAATGACTTCGTGAGATGATCTCCAAGAATTTGGTTTCGTGGTTTTACTATTTTTTTGCTCTTTCCTTTTGTGGCCTCAGTGCCTAGATCAAAGGCTGGCACATCATAAATACTCTAAAAATATTTACTGAATGAATGGTGATGATACTGATTATGCATTTAATATTTATTAAATACTTATGGGTCAGAGTTGGTAAAAGTATTTAACTAACTTTAATTTTTCAATGATATTAGTTATAGATCATCATTTGTTCTTCATAATTATTCCCAACATATCTGCCCCCAAAGTTCCTAAGTGAATTTATGAGGTTAAGGTGTATGGTAACAAAGTGTGAAAAAAACATAGGTATCCCGTGATGCATAAAGTTCTGCAACAATTTCTATTACCATGTCCCTCCCCAAGTCTATTTTCATTTTTACTTCTAACAATGAAGCCTAGAAGAGTCCATGTAAATTTTAGTCAATTTATACATGAGTCCTAGTTCTCTATTTCTAAGTTTTATCATACACTTTATCCAAAATGAAACGAGAGAAAATGAGACCTACAGTTGCCCAAGTAAAAGAAAAAAAGAATTTATATCAGTTAATGATTTTTTGATGGAGAAAGTGAAGGAAAACTCACTTCATATGGAATTGGAACAGAGCATTGAAAGGTTTTCAGACTACAAAATCCTCTGCTACTAACCTTAGTAGATGCGATAGCTTTTAATAAATACTTACTGAGGTCTTAGTCAATACAAGAAAGCAAAAATGGATCCAGTTCTTTTCCTGGGCTATACCATAGTATAGACCACTTGTCTGTAGCTAAAATAAAATCAAACTAAACCCTGAAGCGAGCAGTCTATTTACTAAATTTTACTCGTAGTCTGAAAATAGCATTAGAGATAAAACTAGTATCAATTAATATGATTATATTACTCCTTAAATTCCTTAGAATCCTCTAAATTCTACAAAGTTTTTCCCAATTGACTTGGATCAGCATGTACATAATACTGTTGGATAAAGTGTTTTACCAAACACAAATATATTGTTACTGGTAGAAACAGCTTAATCTTTCTAATTCAATATTCCTCTTTGGCCCACACTTGTTAAATGCTTATTTTTGTGGAGAGAAGAAATTATATTGGTCATGCTGAGCCTATTTCTAATCCTGCCAAGTACTCCTTAGAGTGTTCTCGGCATGTGACTGGACTCCCACTAGTGAAAGGGTGAATTGTCCCTGGCTTAGCCCTGCCACTCATGAACATTTTATTGACATCATAATAGTTCTTGCAGGATCTCTTGAGGCTGTTCCATTTAATCTGACTGGTCGTGAAATAGCACATATCCACACTTGCCATCAAATTGGCTTTATGCTTTTTTAAAACTGATATGTCAGTTGAAAGATGTGTTTTCCGAATGAGGAATGGCTGCTGAGGGTACAAGTCTTACTGATGTTACAAAATATCAATAGAATTTGGTGAAGTCTGGGTATGTTCATCAGCATCGGAGCATTTTTTTGAATCACTCTATTTTTTAAAAATGTGGTTGGAATTGAGTTAAAAGTGTTGTTGAAAATAAAATCATGAAAATTTGGAAAGCTTTATATATTTGCCATAGCTTTTCCTCCTTATAATTGATAACTTATACAAATAAAAAATTTCTAAACAAATACAGATTTATAAATGCCAAATCAAAAATATTGTCTCTTGGCTGTTATCCTAGTGTTTCTATTTGACAGTCTGAATACAGCATGTATCTCTTTGTAGTATTAGTAGACCATAAGGTTTGGAGTTTAAAAATCCACACTAAATAATCAATTGCTGTCAGTTGTCAGAATATTTGAATGATATCCTAAGAGTTTGATGAGGTAGCTCAGCTTTGAATAGTATGTCAGAGTAGTGAAATACATGAAATTAAAAATTTGCACATTTGCTTTGAAAAAGGTGATACGGTTTTACTTAATCATTTGTTTTGAGCTCATGGCCACAGACGGAGAGGGGAGCACTTTTCTTTCTTTTTTTTTTTAAGGTGAAATTAATATCTGGTTTCAAAGGTATATATTTAAGACCCTTTTCTGGGATCCCTGGGTGGCGCAGTGGTTTAGCGCCTGCCTTTGGCCCAGGGCATGATCCTGGAGACCCGGGATCGAATCCCACATCAGGCTCCCTGCATGGAGCCTGCTTCTCCCTCTGCCTATGTCTCTGCCTCTCTCTCTCTCTCTCTCTCTCTCTCTGACTATCATAAATAAATAAATTTTTTTTAAAAGACCTATTAAAAAAATAAGAAAAAAAAAAGACACTTTTCTAATCAGTGCTCTGAATCATGGGGTGTGTATAAATACAACCTTTGGATATTTCTCCCCGGTGATTCCAAGCTGCCAAACCCTTTCCTTAATCCTTCTATGTGTGCAAAAACTGAACACATGAATCTGTTGCTATTGAAGAGGCACCTAGAAGTAAAATGATTAGGTCACAGAGTATGTTCCACTTTTTAGAAGGACACTAAGAAAAATAGACTCCTATGGGTTAATGGAAGTGAATTCACATTGAAATATAACTGGGCAAAGCATAAAAACAACACATATAGAATATATAACTTCCCTCAGATGGACACAACATAGTAAATGTACTCTTTGCTGTGTAGGGGAAAATGCTGACATTTTATTTTTTATTTTTTTAAAGATTTTATTTATTTATTTATTTATTTGTTTGTTTGTTTATTTATTTATTTTAAGATTTTATTTATTTATTCATCAGAAACACAAAGAGGAGAGAGAGAGAGAGAGGCAGAGACACAAGCAGAGGGAGAAGCAGGCTCCACGCAGGGAGCCCAATGTAGGACTTGATCAGGGGTCTCCAGGATCACACCCCTGGCTGCAGGCTGCGCTAAACCACTGAGCCACCCGGGCTGCCCAATGCTGGCATTTTATACCTACAAATAAATTTTCTCCATCTCTGAAACATTGTCTATTGTGTGGAAGCACAGAGAAATTTGTGCTGGAAATCCAAGGACCCAAATGCTCACCTTTCAATTTCATAACCAAACCTTAACACAATTGCTAGACATAGGGTACATTTTCACTAAATACTGGCTATTTGAAAAATAACCAGATAATTTACATATCTATCTTTAGAACGCAAGAACTCTTTTATACAGTAAAAGAAAATTCATAATGGAAATGTATTTAATGACAAATATATTTTGACTACACATAAAGGAATAGTTTATTAATAAAATATAGATGAAGTACTTGAAAAAACTAGAGTGGAGTTTTAGGAGAGATGACATCTATATAGTATACTTTTATTATAATCATCTACATATTTTTATTTTACCATTTTTTCCTTGTCCAACTATTAGATTTTGATCAAATTCTATCTTATTTCTCATTTTGTATCCTATTAGCATGTTAACTTTTAAGACAAATTAAAGTGCACATACTTGAAAATAATCATTACTTGATAAATAGAGCTGAATGTTATTCATATCATGAACAGTATAGTCAAAATTACAGCCAACTAAATAATAAAGTCTCATAAAATTAATGCAAATAATAAACAAAATGGAAATCATATAGAAGCTAGATTTTAATATTAATATGAGATTTTAAGTGAGGCTGTGTATGTTTGAAATTTGCAGAAATGTAAATTTCAGAGATTTTTCTTTCCTTACTTACCCGGTATCTTCAAAGGGTATATGATATTAGAAGGATAGGGATAAAAGGGGAGTACTTTTTGGGATGCCTGGGTAGCTCACTGGTTGAGCATCTGTCAGCCTTTGGGCCAGGGCCTGGTCCCTATCCCGGGATCGAGTCCCACATCAGGCTCCCTGCAAGAAGCCTGCTTCTTCCTCTGTCCATGTCTCTGTCTCTTTGTGTCTCTCATGAATAAATAAATAAAATCTTTTAAAAAAAAAGGAGTACTTTTTTTAAATAAACATTGAAATTCCTAGGTACATAATAATTTTTCTCATGCACGAAAGACATCTTTTTGCTAAGAGTTATCCTGAGATATCCTGCTGAAAGTATAATGAAATTCACTGAGAATTTTTTTTTTTGCTTACTTTGCATAGCTTCTCAGAAATGTACCTAATATATAAAATAAAATCAAACTTCACTAGAGTTTCCATTAGGAGAGTGCATATTGCCATATTACTAAAGACTTTCCATTTTGAAGAAAAATATATTATGTAAATTTTTAGACCGCTGAGAATCTCTTCATGTATAATGGATTTCAAAACATTTGAGTCCTACATCTGACTACTTGATATGTGCAGAGCAGTATTTATACAGCTAGAGAGATTAAGGAAGATGGCCCAATTTCACAAATATTTATTTAGCACTTTATGCAAGCTACCATGATCCACATTTCTTCCTCACATAACATTTTATTATTCTTTTTTTTTTTTTTAATTTATTATAGTCACAGAGACATAGGCAGAGGGAGAAGCAGGCTCCATGCAGGGAGACCGACGTGGGATTGATCCCTGGTCTCCAGGATCGCGCCCTGGGCCAAAGGCAGGCGCCAAACCACTGCACCACCCAAGGATCCCCCCACATAACATTTTAGAAATGGATTTTAGCTTATTCTCTTAGTAGATATTTGGCTAGACCCCCAAATTGGCTGGAAATACATCAGAAACCAAATGTATCTAAAGATTCCTGAGGACAATTTCTGAGGACAACTAAAAGGTTTTTTTTTTGAAGTAATTAGAACCTCAATGATAATAAAGGTGATGAAATAAGAATTCCTGGAAATGCAACTGTTGAGAAAAAGAAGTTTAGAAAGAAACAAGGCAGTAGTGTGGAAATCAACATAAAGTAACAATCATTTTAAGTATTTGCTCTTTAAAGATATTCTTCTTCCAAGTTTGCATACTTGATTCAAATGGCCTTCCAAAGTTGAACAATTCTCTAAAGGAAAGAAGATGGCGTGGATATCCATTGATCCATTTGCTTACTCAAATTCTCATGATAATATATCTAGTTGACTTTCTGCTTTCGATCAGTTTAATGTAAATTTGTGTAGGACATAGATTTCAAAATGCCAACTCATCCCTAAACTCATCTCTGAGATTTTAAACCTACTCTATTCAGAGAACAAAGTCTAAAATACAAAATATTCATTCTAAGGCATTTATCAATCATTATTTTCACCCTTTATCCAACACACTTCTTCACCCATCTTCAAGGGATAAATGTCTTTAAAGCAGGTAATATATGGACTATATACAACCCAGCAACTCACGATTATATTCTTGAATTATAAAGCAACTGGTCTTAAGTGAACATTTCATAGAAAATGTATTTTTGATTCATACTCATTCTTTCTTAAAATAAAATATGATTTTTTCCTATGAATTGTGGACGATATTTAATTGGGTAAAAATAATTTTGGTTTGTGCTTTATCTTTTAACAGACCTAGAAATATAGTTGGAAAGGAAAACAAAACATGCAGAGGAAAACCCTTGCACATGATTGGTATTTTTAAAGAATCTTAAATAATGTTGTGACCTGACACTAAAAGACACTTTTACAAGTATTTTTGTCTCACAGTGTGAATTAATCACTAATTGCCTTTGTGTGATGAGTTGAAATTGGTCCTTTCTTCCTCATCACTGCCTAAGACATCTCACCTCCCACTTCTTAAAGAGGTCGGGGCCTGGGCCTCTCCTTGAATCCTAAATGAGATTTGTCAGTCAAGCGTAGCAAAATCTAATCTCATCCAAAGAAAAAGAAGAAAACGGACCAGAAAATGATCTGATTTTCCGATTTCATGGCCAAGGTTACCCTGGGAAGTGATGAAAGTGGCATTTAAAGCCCGTAACTAAGGTGGTATGCCAAACTTCGCAGTAATAAAGGATAAACCGTGTGGAAAGATATCGCTTTAACAATTTTACAGTTGCTAAGTGTGAAAATTGTAATGTGGTCAAGCTCCAGGAATCCATGGCAGTCGGTTCAAAGAACTGGAACAATGCTCAACTAGACAACATTCTCGGCTCCTGTAACTTAAATACTGATGAAGTCAGTGTCTGCTGTTCTGACATCAGGCCACAGGCCCCAACAGCTTCATTAGTGAGGTTGGTGTCTTTTTCTCCCCCTGCTCTCTGAAAACAGTCTCACTGAGGAGACAGGTAGAAATGTACTGAGGTCTGAATCATGGCTCAGCTTGCTTCTGGTGACTATCATTTACAGTGTCGTGTGTTGCCTTCCACCAGTTTGTAGGAGGAGAAAATTGCCAAAATATACGTGCAAGTGCAAGTGCAGACTTGATAAGTATTTTACTAAAAATTTTAACATGTAATTAATCAACCACTAGCTTCTGATGGTCAGGATAATTGTACTAGTGGCATGGGAATAGCTAAGTTTTTAGGACTCTGAAATTAAAATCAAGATTAATCAACATTACTTATTATAAAGATTGCTAACTAGTATAACCAATATGAGTAAAAGTGAGGAACTTTCCAAAAAATACACCTAGAATATTTAGTTACCCATCAGCTCTTTTCCACACTGAGTGACATTGCTGTCTTTATTTTAATTAGTTTTACATTTCCAACAACACATTATTCTTGTATCAATGTTAACTTAAACTTTGCATTTATTTATGTGTTTGCTATAGCTATTTATCATCATTCCTGCCTCTGAGGCCCTCCATCTGTAATCACGTTATTATTGCCAGAACAGTACCTTTTAGAATTCTTTAAGTGTGGGTCTACTGGTAGTAAAAATCCTCAATCCTCAATCTGTTTATCTCAAAACCACCTTGAATGTTTTTGCTGATTATAGAATTCTAGGTTGCTGGAATTATCTTCGAAGACTTGATGACATCATACCGTTATCTTCTCATTTCCATGATTTCTGTTGAAAAGACAACTGTTAGTGTACTTTTTCTCATTTGAATGTAATCTTGACTTTCTGTACTTTTACTTGATATACATGTATAATCTATCTATCCATTCCTCTATCTATAACTTTGAAAGATCTGCTATTTTTTACTTGACTTTGAAGCTCAGTTACCTTCCCGCAGTTCCATACATTTTGGCAGAAGACAGGATGCTCCTAGGAGAGATACAAAGGACTTTGTTATTGACAACATTACCACTAGTGAGACTATTAGGGTTGTGTCATTTTTCTAAGCCTCGAATCCCAGATAGAGATGCCAAGGGCCACATGACACCTGCACTCAGTGGGTTGCATTTCAAGTGAGAGACCTTGACTTGAGGAAACATGAGAGTTTATGCCTTTAGCTTTGTATATTGGAGCATGTAGAAATCTGTCTTGGCTCCAGAGTGAGGCACTAGCTTTATTATTCAAGGTTGTTTGCTATATAAGCATCCATATATAAAAGTCTAGAACAAAGCCAGTTAATGCTTCTGCTTGTAGGACACGCAGAAACATGAAACAGACAATTTCCCCAAACGTATTACTTTGTATTTTCTTGCTTTGAATTAATAGAGTTTCTTGAATTTGTGGTTTCACATGCTTTATTATGTTTGGAAATTTCTTAGTCATTACTTTATTAAAAATTGATTCTTACTCATTTTATCTCTCCTCTTTTTCTCTGACTCCAATTAGAGATATGTTGGTGTTTTTAGTGTATTATTATCTTTGTCTCATACTTTTTCTTCTATATTTTTCATTCTTCTCTGTTTCTAGATTTCAAGTTGGGATTTTTTTTCTTCTTACTTGTGACTCAGTCACTGACTCTTCTACTTTATCTAATTTGCTGTTGTCCTACCCATTGAGTTCCTAATTTTGTTATACATTCCCATTTTTCAATAAATGTTATAAATTTCAAAAAAGTTATTATATTTTTCTAACTGGACACGTTGTTAAATATAGCTATGTTAAAATAGTTGTATTTAGGGCAGCCCGGGTGGCTCAGTGGCTTAGTGCCGCCTTCAGCCCAGGGCCTGATCCTGGAGACTGGAGATTGAGTCCCATGTCAGGCTCCTTGCATGGAGCCTGCTTCTTCCTTGGCCCATGTCTCTGCCTTTCTCTCTTTCTCTCTGTCTCTCGCGAATAAATAAATAAAATCTTAAAAAAAAAGATAATATAGTTGTATTTATAGTTATTTAATATTCATATTATCCAGTATTGTCAATACCGTAGTCTGCATGGATCAGTTGATATTGCTTATTGTTTTGGGCTGGCTGACTTTTAATCGTACCACCCTGCTTTGCGGTCCTGGTTATTTTTGATTATGTATTATATATTTTGTTGAAAACTGTATGATTATTTAACTTGAAGTGTGATAGCTTTCTTTTCTCTACAGAGAATATTCTCTTTTGATCCAGGTTTTGTGGTGATCTGAAATTATTACAATCCATTTTCAGCAGTTGAGATATCTGAAGCTGAGCATGATTCTTTTTTTAAAAACTTATTTAAATTCAATTAATTAATGTATAGTATATCATCAGTTTCAATTCGTCAGTTGCTTATAACACTCAGTGGTCATTACATCACGTGTCCTCCTTAATGCCCATCACCCAATTACCCCATCCCCTCACTCCACCCCTCCAGCAACCCTCAGTTTGTTTCCTAAAGTTAAAAGTCTCTTATTGTTTGTCTCCCTCTGATTTCAGCTTATTTCATTTTGAAGATAAGCAGAATTCTCTATAAAATTGCCTGTGGCTTACCTACTGTGCAGCTTTTCAGGGTCACTTTCCAATGCAATAATATTTCCTTGGGATCCCTCAGCCTCTGCCTTTAGGGTGTCCCTAAATTCAAATATCTTTCCCTAACCATATGTGGCTGTCAAAAAAGCCACTGAATCTCAGTTTGGGAATCAAAAATACAGTTAGCAAAAGAGTCCGTAAACACAAAGAGATATTTTCAAGTATTTTTTTTCCTGCTTTTCTTTCTAGGGTTTTTTCTTTTTTCCTAAGAGGGAAAATTAGCCTTAATAGCCTATTTTATCATAATAAAAAAAGGAATCCCAAGAGTATGTTCTAAATGTTTTTCTCCTACCCAGAACATTGTTTAGTACAATAGTAGGAAAAAAATAAAAATTATTGGATTATGAACTACTTTAGACTATGTCAGAGAGTCTAGTAAATGTATATTGACTGACCTTTTTAAAACAACTTCCCTGTATCATTTGTTCTTTTTTATTACCCACTTTCTTTGGTTCTCATCACCAAAGTAATAGCAATAAAGTCACTCTTGTTCTTCCTTTTTTTTCCCCCGCTTGCCTTTGAATCTTCATTATTTTGTCCAATTGATGAATAGGTACCTGCAGGTAGCAGAGAAGTCCCAGGGTGGAAAAAGTCAAATTTACCCCAGCATGCCTCCATCATTGCCATCTGCTTACTCCTGTGTTTGTAAGGCACTCTTCTCCCCCAATCCACATAGACACCTACACAGACCTCTTTCTCTCCTTTCTCTGCATTGATTCATCACACCAGGCGTTTGTGAGCATCTGTTATTACAGTTTTCACAGTGGTGAATGCTATATTTAAGGTTGCAGTGACATTTCCATTAGAGACCTGTTGCTTCCAGTCACATGGGAACTTATGAATGATTATCCTGTTAGGGAAGAGTTTGAAATTTTCAATAATGTATTATGCATACAGAGTACTTTGCAAGTTGGGCAAAGTTATTTGAAATTAGTAAAATAGGGGCGCCTGGGTGGCTCAGCAGTTGAGCATCTGCCTTCATTCAGCTCGGGGCGGGATCCCGGGGTCCTGGGATCGAGTCCCACATCTGGCTCCCCTCAAGGAGTCTGCTTCTCCCTCTGCCTATGTCTCTGCCTCTCTCTGTGTGTCTCTCATGAATAAATAAATAAAATCTTAAAAAATAAATTAGTAAAATATTTCATAAAGCCTTACCTCCTAAAAATAACGTTCCTTCTGGTGATTGATAGAAACTCAATGGTTATTTACAATAGTAATATTAACTTTTTTTTATATAGAATTAGATTTTAGGGATCTTGAAGTTCATGCACATTGTAATTTGTTCTTATTTTCTGATAATATTAATAAAGGTGATGATTTTTCAGGTGCCTTTAATGTCATTCCGTTAGAATTTCAGCTGTTGACTGAACAAAATTAAAAACCTGGTATTATGAATCACTTTTTGGAATCAGTGGATAGTTGCTAAAACTTCTGCAAGTATGTTTCATTCAGGAGATATCGAACTATAGAGAAAACTAAGTGTTCAAAAACAAATAAGAACCATTAGAAAAATAGATTGCTTAGTTAAATCCAGAAAAAATAGACCTATATGCAAATATGCAGTGAGCTATATTACTAAGCACATCCCCCTTTAAACCACAACTTTCAATTTCTCAATATAGCTTTTTTTGATACCTCTGATTATGTTCAGAATATAAGGATGTATTAATGATAGGATACCTAAATATTTGTTTAAGGTCCAATAGTGGCAACTTGATCAATTTATTATTTTTTAAGTGCCTCTACCTTTATGATATATAACAATCAGAAGCAAGCATCCCAGCACTCCTAAGCCCTGACTGCTCTCCTTGTGCTCACAAAATAAAAATTAAAAATAATGAAATAATTTAAAATTTTTACTAAAGTGTTCTTTAGGACAAGGGTCATTAAATGCAGAGTCAAATCCCATATTAGAGCTCATTTACTTACATATTTCTATTCCTACTTTCAAGCTACAGCTCAGAGTTGATTATTTGTGATAGATACCTTCTGGTTCGCAAAGCTATAAATATTTAATATCTGGTCCTTAACAGATCCCTGCTTTAAAATACTGCTGAGTATGGTGAATGTGACATTTTACTATTTTCAGTCTTGCTGTACAATTAGACTCCTGCAGTAGATGTGTCAAATTGTCACTAATGGTCTACACTGATCTGTTTGTGCCAAAAAGTTTTTATTTCAGACCACGTGCATTGATCCTAGGAAACAAAGTCATTGGCCCCATATGCAAACTTCTATAGAATCTAAAAAAGAGCAATAACTTATACGTGTTACACTATGGTATCTCTTATCGTATAGAAAACCATCCATTGTTCAAAGAATATTTTTCTCTTCCCATTTTCACCTAGTTCTCTATTTGTATTCATCTAGGCTGAGCTCTAATATTCCTTGTTTTGTGTTTTCCATATTATTCATATTGTATTATGTCAGTTTTTTGTGCTAGTAGTTAAATTGTATAAACTTTTTTCTCCCCTCTGGACTTCTAAGTCTAAGAAACGACTGATAAGAATTTGCTCTATTTTTGATAAACACTGCTCACCACTTAGCATCACATAATGATTTCATCTTTCTGCTTTAAGCTGTGATGGTCAAAATAAGTATCTTTGTAGTTATCTGATGGGGAATGATGGGTTTCTTTGGATAATAGAGATCCCATCCTCTGTGGGGTTATCAGACCCATGAGGACTCCTTCAGTAATTGATCCAATTCAAAATCCCATCCAGACCATATAAGCAGGTAGAAGAAAAACGTGATAAAGAAACAGAGAGCAGATAGCAAGGACACAAGGATAGGCTCCCAGATGCCTGATTCCTTCTGTTAGCAGTACTGACATTGTTAAGGCAAAAAAATTAAGTTTGGGTAAACTTTTGCTGCTCTGATCACAAAATTATTAATAACAATAGCAAATACATACTTCTATCACTGCAACATAGTTTTTCCACCATGATTGAATTTTCTATCCTGTATGCTTCAACACAATTTAGAGAAAGAACACAGATTGGAAACTTAGGAAAAACAAAATCCTAAACACCGTTTTTATTCTTAAAAGTAGAAAAAAATAAAGAGTGGAAGAGGAGAGGAGAGGAGAGGAGGAGAGGAGAAATAGAAGGAGAGGAGGGAGACAAGGGAGGAGAGATAAGACAGGGAGGGAAGTAGGGAGGGGAGAGATGGGAGTCAGAGAGAGAGCAAGAGAGAGAGAGAGGCTTACAGTGGTACTTTGAAGTCTTTGGCTCAAGTCATCTTCAAGGCCTTTCCTTTGTGGAAAAGTGTTCCTTTTCTCCCATTAAACAGAAGTCAGTAGTCAGATCTGACTACCACTCCACTGTGTTCAGTGACTAACACTTGAAAAGGATTTTTCATAAAAAAAAAAGTGAGTGTTAAGTGATTCTGGTATGGGGGTGGGGGTGGGAGGATTGCAAACTGTATACTATTTCAGAAAGAAAAGGTAGAAAAAAAAGTCATCCGAAAAGGAAAACTCCATTAAGTGCACTTGGCTTTTTCTTGCAATGTGGCAACCTAAAAGCCTGGGTGAAACCAGCTAGATGTTAAAAAAACTTTCTGCAATATTTGAATCATTGTATCATTAGTGGTGTAAGAGGAACCTACTATCTTAAATTTATGTCTGCAGGAATCTCTTAAAATATTTCCCTTCGTATTATATTTTAAAAAAATGAACCTGCTGCTCTGCGTTTTGGTGTTACTGTAATTTTTCAGATTGTCACCATATAAATTATTTTTTATTATTTTTTAAAGATTTTATTTATTTATTCATGAGAGACACACACAGAGAGATAGAGGCAGAGACACAGGCAGAGGGAGAAGCAGGCTCCATGCAGGGAGCCGGACGTGGGACTCGATCCGCGGTCTCCAGGATCAGGCCCTGGGCTGAAGGCAGCACTAAACTGCTAAGCCACCAGGGCTGCCCTATAAATTATTTTTTAAACAGTCACTGAAAAGATATCCTCTGGACACCAAATTAAGGGGAGGATTAACAGTTCAGAGGGGCTGAAAATGGTTGCTTATTGAATTGCCAGTGACAAAGTTAGACTGGTGTCCTATCAACCCATTGTTCACATAAAGTGTGCAATACAAGAGACAACTTGATTCTTTTGAAAAAAATGCTTTCATGCTCATATTTCCTCCACTTAGAAAATTGGATTTTCAGAAAACTTTTTAGGCTTTAAGAATATAATCTTTGTTTTATATAGTTAGCCCCCTTATCCATAGGAGATACGTTCTGAGACCCCCAATAGATGCCTGAAACCGTGGATAGTACCAAGCCGTGTATTTACTATGTTTTTCCTGTACATACAGACTTATGATAAAGTTTAATTTACACATGAAGCACAGTAAGAGAATGACAGCAATAACAAATAATAAAATAGAGCAATTATAATAACATACTGCAATAAAAGTTGGTGGATGTACTTTATTATCTTTCAAAATTATTATTGTGCTGCACTCCTACTACTTCTTTGTGATGATATGACAAAATGCCTATGTGATGAGGTGAAGTGAGGTGAATGATGTCAGCATTGTGACATAACATTATACTGCTATTGACCTTTTGAGCATATGTCAGAGGAAAGATCTCTGCTTCCAGACTATGACTGACCACAGTAATGCTAAGCATGGAAAGTGAAACCACGGATAAGGGAGGACAATGAAATATAGTATAGACACGTTTCTCATTGCTGCTCATCTGTAAATGACAGTCATGATAAGTGCCTGTGAATTCCCGACATTTGTTCCAGTGTGATTAATTTCTTGCATGGTGCTGTCTTCGTTAGTATCTTCCTACTGTCAGTAGAATATCCTTGTAGAAAGATCACAATACATAAGTCCGTGTTTGTACATTTAAATTGAAGGAATGATCTCAACAGCATAGTCTTTCAGAAGCATTTGTTGGGAAACTATATAGGAGGTGCATGCACACTTTGTTGTAAAATGAGGTTTGATGATATTTAGCTTATTTTTTAGCTTATTGTGTGACTGGTTATAAAAGAGAATAAAAAGTGATATAATCGCTAATATGATTCACAATCACAATAAGATACAAAGAGTGAAGCTTTAGCAGAATTATTCGGGTTTTGAAGACAGTGTGCTTCCAAGAAACTTGTTTTAAAAAGTTGAAAAGTCTAATTTATAACTTCCTTATTTCTCAAAAACTCTTTTTTTCTGGTACCATTTAATTGGGAGGTGTTTTTCAGTGAGATTGAAACTTCTTTACTGATCAAATTGCAGCAGTTTTCAACTTCTTGAAACAGTTATCAGAACATCACATTCCTTTCATCTGTTTTTAGTAGAATGTTAACAAACTATTGAATACAACTATGGAAGCAAATGGAATTATGATTGTATTTCTATTTCACATCTGCTTAAGAACAATTAAAGAAAGATAGTTTCTGTCATATTCAGACATTATTTGTGTCTCCCTTATGCTGACTGACACATAAAAGGCCTATCTTCACCCCTTTAATAAATTATATTTGAATAAGTGTTTTTCTTGATTTTTTGGTCTTCTTTTCTTCTCTCTCTTCCCCATTCTCTCCCCTTGCTCCTTCTTTTTCTTTTTTTTTCTTCCTGCTCATATTTTAAGAATTTTAATTATATTTTTAAGAAACTTCTAGCATGACATCTTTGACTTATTCTTGGATAGAATAATGATGGAATGGAGGAACTATTTAATATCATACGTAATTAATACCTATTACAGTCATAAGAAAGGAGAATATATCTGTATCTTTCTCTAGACCCATGGACACTTTAGCTAGCTCTGAGTATCTCGTAGGAGTGACAAGAAAAATGCTCTATGTTGAAACCATTTGTACATTTTTTTGCCATTTGTTCAATAGCACAAGCTAGCTCATTCTTGCTACACATTTCTACAGCCTTATGGTTGCCCTTAACAGAACTATTTGTCATTAATACACTTAATTACACTTTTTGAAATTATTGTCCATTTAGCCTATATAATCTTTCGGAATAAGCATCTCTATGAAGTGTGTATTTATTTAAAAGTAAGTTATCCAGAAGCAAGATTTGCCTCTCAGTTTTTCTATCTTGTGATCGAAAGGAACAGAATGCCTTATGCTTGTTGGAGTGAAAGGTGATTTAAGATGTGGGTTTGAATCACTAGACTTCAAGCAAAAATGGAGGAACCTAGTCTTAGGGAGACTGGGAGATGGGAGCTTCAGACACAGATGTTTAGGAAAGTTAACTTTTCTCTCTTCCAGTCACAGTAATTGCTAACATGTTTTGAGCACCCACTACTTGGCAGGCTACACTGTTTTCTACTTTGTATTAATTTATAATTCTTACCAAATTCTGGGAGAAAGATACCCTTGTCCTCATTTAACACTACAGAATTTAAAACAAGGAGAGATTCATTTTTCCAAGTTTCTGAAGCTGGGACAACTGGGCTCTAATCCAGTTAATTTGTTGAGCCTCGGGACCTCTTTCCCCTCATCACATTATAAGGCCCCTCTATCTCCAGCTGGTTTGCTTTTTAATCCTAATATTAAGATACTGCCATTTAGTTTCTATGTTAGAGAGGGTGCCAGCTACCCTCAAAACAAAGAAACATAAAACACATCACCTCAAAGAAGAGAGAAACTTCCTTTTTTCTTGGTTAGCAGTCACGTGTGGGTAGGCAGACCACACTTTATGAGGTCATGAAAGGATGCTGGCTGGTAGGAAGTCTCTACAGTCCTCAACATGGGATGCTAATCACTGTATCTACAATAGTTACTACATCCCTCACCATTTTTTTCAGTCAGAGACAAGGAAACAGAAGAAGCCTAGAGCAGGGCCTTCAGCTTTATGGAGATATCTAGGAAGTTATAAAACATTTCTCTCATATCCAATCTGCCTGAACATGGGCATATGATCACATCTATCCAAAAGTTATGGTGAGAAATATCACTAGCTGGGTAGCTATCCACCCAGGAGGTTCTAGAATCAAGAATAGAGAATGGCATAGATTTGTAGGTCAGGTGTCTGTCTCTGGTTTGAACTCCAACTGTCAATCTGTTTTGTCATGTTTTATTTGCTTTTTCTTATTCCCTTGCTAATTCTAGATAGTGTATCTACAGATCAACCATTGAATTGGCTTTTCCATATCAAGTAACTTCTCCTACATGCTTTGATAGTAGGCTAAGGGACAAGGCAGACATTTGTTAGAATCAGTTACCAGTAATATTTTCATATCCAGGTATATGGATTAAATAAAGAAGGGAGTAGAAGGTAAGGAAATTTGCTTATTAAATGTGGATCTCTAATCAACTTTGACCCTTAACATATTCAATCTTTTTTGGTGAGAGACTTTCTATGAGTTGATGTGGAAGTGACTCAGACCAGAATGATATTTTCAGTTAGAACTGCCAGCGGGACTCGTGTTGGTCTATATTTAAATTTTCCATTTTTTTTTTTAATATTAGAAGGTTGCACTGAGGTTTTTAAACTTTTTTAATATAAAATTAAGTTACCTGGCAATTAAGATATCCCAGACTTCCTTGTGATTTACTTCTTTGTTCCAGTTGTTCCCTTGCAGATTTTTGTTTGTTTAAAAGGAAAGAAACTAAATGGCCAGTTGAGCAATAGGGATTCAAATCAGATTGTCAGGGATCTCTGGGTGGTTCAGCGGTTTAGCACCTGCCTTTGGCCCAGGGCGTGATCCTAGAGTCCTGGGGTTGAGTCCCACATCAGGCTCCCTGCAGGGAGCCTGCTTCTCCCTCTGCCTGTGTCTCTGTCATTCTCTCTCTCTCTCTCTCTCTCATGAATAAATAAATAAAATCTTAAAAAAAAAAAAACCAAATCAGATTGTCTTAACAGAACTTTCCTTCTTTTGAGAATGTTATTTTATTTTGTTAATTTTTTTAAAAAAGTATAAGATGAGAGCATTTTTTAAATGATTTTATTTATTATTCATGAGAGACACACAGAGGCAGACAGAGGCAGAGGGAGAAACAGGCTGCCGTCAGGAAGCCCAATGTGAAACTTGATCCCAGGACCCTGGGATCATGACCTGAGCCAAAGGCATACACTCAACCTCTGAGTCACTAAGTGCTCCCAAGAGCAATTAAAAAAAAAATGTATTTATTTGAGAGAGAGAAGAAGAGTGAGAGTGCATGTGAGGAGGGAGAGTGGCAGAAAAAAAAGGGGAGAGAGAGAATCTCAAGCAGACCCCCACTGAGCATGGAACCAATGCCAGGCTCTCTCTCTTGACCCTGAGATCATGAACTTGAGATCATTATGTGAGCCAAAATCAAGGGTCAGACACTTAACCAAGTAAGCCACACAGATGCCCCAAGATGAGAGTAATTTTTTAATAAGACATCCTTATGTAGGTGAATGTATGTTTGTGGATATGACTTTTTTTGTGACTCTTTTGTCTATAAGGTACTTTTCTGATCATTATTTTCAGTCTCCAAATGTGTATTAGTACAAGTATAAAAGGGTGAGAGAAGGATACATGGAAATTCCTAAATCTTCCATTTCCAGTATATATATTTTAAAGCAGCAATTGTGCTAGAATATTTATTTTCAGTTTTTCCTGGTATTTTTTTCATCTGTCTGTTTCTTAAAACCTGAACTCTGTAAGATCTCAAATATTTAACTGTTTAAAAATTTGAAAAATAAACTATTAGAAGAAATCAATTGACTAGACTCAGAACTCCCAATATAGAAATTTTCATCACTTTTATGTAAAATTCAGAATTGTGTCTTGCTGATTGACCCTGGAATCACTTTTGGGCTCTTAGGTACATCAAATGTGTAGAAAAGAACATGTTTAAAAGGATACAAGTGAGAAATGGTTCTAAATTGAAACAATAAAATCCCCATGAAGAGAGTAAAACTGAACCTTATTAATAGACATTTATTTCTGGGAATTTCGTTTATTTGGGAATATATCTTACAGGATAAACATTATTCTGTAGGCTTTGCTATAGTTTCAGGGGGTTAATGCCAAAATGGCAAGGTGCAACTTAGTTTTGCCATCTGGAAAACTAAGATTTTTCTATGTCCTGTATTTTCATAAAACATCTTCTACTTATCACTTAGCTATATAGTAACTACAAAACTTAATGATGCACATTAGCTTTATTCCATAACTTTAAGATGATAATGTTCCAATTCAGATATAAGCCCATGCTCAGTTGAATTATGAAAAATCAATTGGAGATAAGTGGTCCATATCCTAATTTCTTATAACTGAAAATGAATTTGATTCAGTACCTTCCTTTATTTCTACCACAGGGAAAATACAGATATTCACCATCTCTCTCATGTGAGAAATATGTTCTAATTTTTGAATCCCAAGGGTATTATGGAAATTTTGTCCCTTGAAGTCATAGTCTGACCCAATTAGAATATGAAAATGATTAATTCACTTACAATTTAAAAGATGTAAAACTGGGTTGTTATCACCGTAGCACCATTCTAAGATATGCATCAATTTTATATATCATGATAAATCAAGTATAGGATACTTGAAACCAAACTTCATTAATTTCAGTTTTCATTTTCCTTTGGGTGTCATGCATAGCTAGTAATCTGAGATCTAAGTGTAAAGATTTTCGTAAATTGTTCCTTCCAAAACTTCTCCTATATGACCAATTGGTCATATAGAATCTAAAGAATCTAAAATACAGAGGATTTGGAGTATTTTGGATTCTGTATTTTAGATTACTCTGTATTTTAGATTCTCTGTATTTTAGATTCTTTCTCTCAAATTGAAAGAGCACTAATGTTTAATTTTATGTGGATAAAATCATTAAATTATTATAAAAGCATGCATTTTGGGATTGTTGGTTTTAAATTGATTCAAAACTAAATTTAATTTATTTCAACAATATCTTTAAAATATATATCTAGAATTCTGTGACTTTGTGAAGTGTTAAGAAAAATTTCTGTCTGAAAGAGTACAGTAAAATTTACTGCTCAAAAGTTACTGGATTATCTTTCTAGTGAGTATGGGAAACTTGTGTTTTATCTCAGACAATTAAGAAAATGTATATAGTTTTACAATATAATAGCTCAACAGTAATGGAACCTCTATATTGTGGATTTGGGAACTTGTTTCTATATAAGATCGTGTTAGATGCAGTGATTTTCTTGCCAGTCAGTAAAGAGTCAATTACAAAAGATTTTGATGCCTGTCATACTTCAGGGAAGTTAAATGAACTGAAAGAAGTCAGATCACAGTGATAAATTGTTATCTGTTTGCTTCAAAAGAGATCAGGAAAGGGTGATTGTCTGCCCCAAAGCACTGAGCAACAGATAAAGATCCACCCTAAGTAATAATAAGTATATTCTATCATACTCAGAAGAGGTTCAAAATACAAGTAATAATTCATATGTGAATGTATTGGTCAAGTATAAAGTCTAAGAGCATGAAATGGTCTGATATGTTATTGCTATTGCAAATCATACTGCTTATTAGTATTTTTTTAAGTTCTTTAAGACATATTTCTCCATGAAATTTCAGTGTACTTTTTTAATCAAAAAGACAATAGAAATCGTCCTTTAAAATACTTTATCGTAAAACTATAACACCTAATTGAATAACTTTAACGACCAGAAAAATAGTAATATTAATAAAAATTATTGTTAATTTAATTGTGTCTATGTCAGAACATCTGCAAAATTTAGGTCTCCAATTACACTTCATGAGGTCAGTTGGTCAATTAAACACATTTAAAAAACTGTAATTCAAAAATTGCCCTTTTGATTTTAGAAAAAAACTTTTTTTAAATAATTATTGATGAAGAAGCAGTGAATTTAGAATTCTTAGTTTAAAAAAAAAGAATTTAGTTTTGTTACATAAAGATCTTGAAAATTAGAAATTTAGAATATCTTCCTTCTCTAAGGTGTTTGGAAGTGAACATAAACATCTACCTAAAAAGCAAATGTGCACAAGAATGAGATTGTACATTTATTTATTTAAAACTATATGTATAATATTAGGATGTTTGCTATACATTAGAGATCTTACAGTTATGTTCAACATTATAATTTTTTGATCAAAACACTAATTGCTAAAAACACTAATAATTTGCTTTGTGGCCAGTACAATTGTTGTATTTGGTTTATACTACTCCTTTTGTGGGTATTTTCATATTTTTAACAATTTTCTGTACTATCTGCTTTATTACATATATACTTAGAGGAAAAACTCCCCAATTAGTTCAATTAGATTGATTTTTCTAATCAAAATACTGTCTGCTATCGTATGACTCTAGCTACTTATACACCAGGTGTTATTGATATTTTTTATAAATCAATCATACCTTTTTTCCTTTCACTAGAAGTATAAGTTCTGCATTCTAGTATACAACATACATTTTAAAACTATGGTATTATTAGTATTTTTTAACACCTCCAACTCAATATTAAATAATGGATTCCTCAAAATATTCTCTTGACATTTTACATGTATTGAATTTTTCTACAGCTTTGAAATAGAAAATTTTAATAGTTTGGGCACAGTGATTAAGAGTGATTAATTGTCAAGTCTAGAAAATTTATAGTACTAGCTTTGATAGGCTGAGAAATTGGATGAATAGATCCATTTTAAACAGACAAGGTCAATAAATGAATTTATCTGTTCCTCTGGAATCAGAAATGGAATTTACTTGGTAATTCTTATTCTCGGGCATACGTGCCTTCAAAATTGTCCAGTTGTGGAAAAACAGCCACCCTTCTCCTTCTTATGCATCTTTTATCTCACTACAGCATCCATCTATGTCCTGTGATTTTTGTCATTTTTCTGTCACTCTCTCTCACAGACAAACATTGAAGATCTTTAATCATGTCAAGGGGAGCAGAGCAAGTTATCTAATAGTACAATAGTCTCATTATCGATTAAATAATACTAGTAGATTAGAGGGAAAGCCCATGGTAAATAATAAGGAAAAAAAGATAAAATAAAACAAACCCATTATTTGGTTTTCACTCTCACATAGAATTTCATGTTTAATAGTGTGATCTTCCACAGAACTATCTGTGGCATCCAAGCTCTGTCCATCAGCAAGGCGAGCTATTTCCTGGCATTGAACAAAGGAATTTACTCATGAGTATATTCAAAATTTTGAAAAATTACAAAATACATTACAAAAAATATGATCACAGATTTTGCTTGAGTGGCCATTTCCATTGAAAGAAAAACTTTCTGGGCAGCCCCGGTGGTGCAGCGGTTTGGCACCGCCTGCAGCCCAGGGTGTGATCCTGGAGACCCCGGATCGAGTCCCACGTCGGGCTCCCTGCGTGGAGCCTGCTTCTCCCTCTGCCTCTCTCTCTCTCTCTGTCTATAAATAAATAAATAAAATATTTTAAGAAAAAGAGAAAGAAAACTTTCCATTACAAATATTAGAATCCACATTAGTTGTTGTCATCCATAATGGTCACTTTTCCAAGGGGCATAATGTATCTACTTCAGCATGTTTTATTGTAAAATAATCTTGATTCAAAGATATGAATATTGCATCCATACTAGAAACATATCTCTCAAAGTCTCAGTCAACCTGTGTGATTTATTTGAAATCATGCTACAGATCTTGGCAAAAATTGCCCATAAAGTAAATAATATGTATGGCGATGGAATAACATTGATATTTCTATTTCAAATGACATCTCCATCTGCTTAATTACTGTAGGAAATGTGAACAATCTGAAAGTGTCAGAAGTGAAAAAAAACTTTATAGATGTGTTTTCATTTTGAAGTTGAAATGTATTTCACAAAGGTGATATAATGTCCCTTGGGAACCCTCATGTTGTTGGGACTGGAAACTGGCAGAGCCATTATGGATAATAGTAGGAGCTTCCTCAAGAAATTAAATCTAGAATTAACATGTGATCCAGAAATCATATGTCTGGATTCACATCCAAAGAAAATTAAATCACTCTTTCAAAAAGATATCCTATTCCCATGTTTATTGAAACATTTTTCATGATAGTCAAGATATGGAAACAACCTATGTGTCCACTGACAAATGAATAAAGAAAGAAAATGAAATCCAGTTATTTGCAACAACATTGATGTACCAGAAGGACATTAGGCTGAGTGAAATAAACCAGACAAAATGCCAAATACTTCATGGTATCACTTATATATGACAACTTAAAAAAAATAAAAGAAATAAATAGATTTGAATTCAGAAACAGTAGCATGGTGGTTGCCAGGGGATGGAGGAGTCAGAGAGAGTTTGATAAAAGGACATAAACTTTCAGGTACGAGATGAATAAGATATGAGGATCTAATGTGTAACATGGTAACTGGTTGATAATACTGTGTTATACAATCACAATATACTAAAAGAGCACCTCTTACATATTCTCACCCAACCGCCCCCAAAAAAGCTAAGGTAACTATGTGAAGTGATGGGTGGATTTATTAACTTGATTGTTAGAAACTTTTCAAAAATGAAAAACAAGACTTTTTCACAATATGTACATAAATTAAATCATAATATTGTACACTTTAAATATATTACAATTTTGCCAATTATACTTTAGTAGAGGTGGATAAACATGCTTTTATTTTGTTTTAGCAGTGTATTATTGCAGATTGAAAGAAAACAGGAAATTCTGTAAGTTAATTTCTGTAAACAGGTTTCCCCAAATGTTCCTAATTTGTGTAACTGAATTATTTTATAAGTCTCAGATACATGGACAATGTCAGAGATACTATGAAGATCTTATTTTGATTTTTAAAAATCTAGATATTTAAAATGTCATAAATTTAAATGTAATACAATTTTCAATTTCACTGAAAATATGAAGCTACTTTCACAAAAGATCATAAAAATGTGTATTAATTTCCTAAGCTTTCTTTCACAGAATAATTTAGTAGGAAATGTGTTATGTATTTGGGAACTTGAACCATTTATGAATTATTGAGTAAATTAAATGCATGTGGACACAGACATTTTGTGTTAGTTATCTTAATTTCATTACTGATCCTTCTGGAGACACCTTTATAGCATATTAATGCAGAGTGCAGAATGGGAACTTATCTTAGCTAAACCCTTCTCTGTTGCTTGGTTGAAAAGCTCTCTTGATAGTTTAATTTCAAAGTTGATATTCATAGTTTTAGGTATAATACACTGGCTCTCATCAAATAATAAAAGAAAATACGACATAATGCACTGCTGTCTTACTAGCAAACAGTATAGAAATGATACAAACTTAAGTTCTGATTCAAACACTTTTACATGTGTGTCACTTTGAGCAATAATTTAATCATGCCACATCTGAGCTTCTAAATACTAAAGTCAAAACAATATTATTTATCTTGCCTTGTTTAGTCATGATATAATGAAACAGTTTTATAAATTCTAGAATTCTATATGCATGTAAAACTAATGCACAGAATCTTCCAAATGGAAAAACAGTATCATACATAAATTGACTTTTAACATTTGTTAAAACTTCAAGCAGCAAATTTTCCAAGGATAAAAAGCATAGAGACTGTCTGTTTTTAGTTACTTTTACAGAATTGTCTCAATATGATTTGGTATTTAGAATGAGGGCTTGAATTAGAATAATTGAAGTGGGAAGGGTATGAGATTACTCATACAAGAAATATTAATAGGAAACTTGACTGAGTGTATACAGCAAGATAAGGAAGAGTCACAATGAACATTCACTCATTCATTTACTCATTCATTTGTTTATATTTTTAGCATGGTTCTGCTTTTGACCAAAATGATGCCAGCAGAAGAAAAAAATGATTGAAAGTTATAAAAATGAACTGTGTCTGATAAATGGCTAATTACATGATGGTAATGAAGGCAATAAAATCTAACTCCTAAGATTACAAAGGCAGCCTAGAGCTGTAAAGTGCTCAGAACTGAAAAGCAGTTGGAAATCATATATGAAGAGGTTATACTTTTTTATGAACTGAATTTGTTATGAACTATGTGAAATTATTAGATAGGAAGTGTAAGAGAGAGAAAGGGATAAGGCCAATGAACAGATTCAAAGAAAATTAGAAGGTATACAAGAAAAAGAGTAGAAAAACTCATCGATGATCTTAGAAGGGGAAGAGAAAATCCAGGAGACGGGAAACATAAAGGAATTTCAAAATAATGGAGTTAATGGAAAGTATAAAACTTCAACATAGTATAAGGCTACTTAACATTCTATTCTTATATTGAAAATTTCATATTTTAGAGACCTGGTAACTGAATTATATCTAACTGAATTAGAGATGATAATATCAGTAAAATATCATAATTTAAGAAAAAAAATTAAATGGAGTTCTTTCAAACAGAGAATGATGATGGTTGAAGTGTCTGAGGAGTACTCATTACCTTTTGGGAGATTAAAAAAATCACATTAAAAAAATCACATTAAATTTCATTGCTAGTTGATAATCAATTGAAAATAAGTGAAAGCTTCTCTATTTTTTAAAATATAGTTGTGGAGGGATCCCTGGGTGGCGCAGTGGTTTAGCGCCGGCCTTTGGCCCAGGGCGCGACTGGAGACCCGGGATCGAATCCCACGTCAGGCTCCCGGTGCATGGAGCCTGCTTCTCCCTCCGCCTGTGTCTCTGTCTCTCTCTCTCTCTGTGTGACTATCATAAATAAATAAAAATTAAAAAAAAATAAAATATAGTTGTGGAAAATATTGTTTATGCAAGATTTTTAAGAGAAAATTAATAACTTCATTTTAATGTGCTATTCCTTTGTTTAACCAATATATGTTTATTAATCACCACTGTGTCCATTTCTTGAGTTTATTACTTTCTTTTTTTTTTAATTTTTTTAATTTATTTTATGATAGTCACACAGAGAGAGAGAGAGAGAGAGGCAGAGACACTGGCAGAGGGAGAAGCAGGCTCCATGCACCGGGAGCCCGATGTGGGATTCGATCCCGGGTCTCCAGGATCGCGCCCTGGGCCAAAGGCAGGCGCCAAACCGCTGCGCCACCCAGGGATCCCTTGAGTTTATTACTTTCCTCTTGTTTTGCCGGGTACAATAAAGAGAAAGACTAGAAAAGTAAACAAATACTTAGATATTTGTCAATTATGTTAAATGCTATAAAGAAAAAGAAACATATGAGGATTATTTCACATTAAGCCACATAGGAAGCCCTCTGAATAAGCATTTAAGGTCAGACATCAAATATGAGAGATTTATTTGCCCTATATAGACTTGGCCTCATTTAAGATCATAATCTTATGGGAAAGGTTTAAGTGAAAGTCCGATGACCTAAAATAAATTTCATTGCCTAAGTGAAACTACTTTTTTCTCTTATAAATGAAGCCTGAGGACACTCAGTCCAGGACTGACATGGTACCTCTTTATTATCAAGTACCCAGATTCTTGTCATTTTGCAAAGCCATCTTGCTTATATAGCTTTCATTCTTTACAAACTTCCTGGTTTAGCCTTAGATGACCTCCGGATTACCAGCCACCAAATCCATACTCTAGACAGGAAGAAGGAGGAAAGGGCAAAAAGAAAAGAAAACATGCCTTCCAGTTAAGTCAGCACTATTTAAGGCGCTTTTCTGGAAGTAACACACAAAATCCACCTTTATCTTCATTGCATTCTCCTCAACTCCATTCTATGAGGAGAACTGTTAAAGGTGACTTTATAGCCAGGCACACTGGCACACACAGTATAGATTCTATTCCTCGGGCAAAGGGAGAGAATAATTAGTGAATAGAGAGCTGGCTGCAGTCACCTTGGTATTATTAAACATTGACATTAATAATACACACATGGAGGCCAAGGCTTAGAGAGGTTATTTCTATTAAAGTCCAATACTTAAGAAAATGATCAGATATCTGTAATTTAGAAATTGCATTACATCCATTTTTTCTCTCCATGGTGATAAGCTATCATCCTAATACAAACTCCCAATTAATGCCAGATTTCTACAGTACATTCAACGATTTCCACAGTTTATGCTGGATTTCTAACTGGTCATCCACTAAAGAAATCCTTAATTCTACATAGATCACATTATTCCTTTACTGTCCTATGCAAACACACACAGACGCATAAAAATACACATGTTTAGACACATGGACAATGGCTCTGTATTTCCTACCAGTTGAATTTTAAATTATTTGCCTTATTGTCAAAGCCTTTCATCTTATTTGGAATCAACTCCTTACAGTAACAATCTTTGACTCTATGACCTGCTTCTTTTACCTGCATAAGGATTATGCTCGTTAAAATTTACTTGTCATGGCTCTAAAACAGCTCCATAAGTATTCTCTAACTGCGTAAACTACTCTTGAATTCCATTTTTTGCAACAGTTCGTACTAATTTTATTAATTTCCTTTTTAAAAACTCTCAAGATAAATTGGTTTCTCCAGCTAGAATGTAAGAAATCTGAAACCAGAGTCATTTTATTATACCACTTTGTATTCACCTGGCACCTGTCACAATAAAGAATACACAGTATTATTTTTAATTGTTAACTTTTAATTGCTTTCTTAATTATTATATTTACCCATACTAATGTAAACCTTGAATATCAGTGTTTCTAAACTTGTATGATTATAATGTCATTCTGAATTAGAAATTAGTGCTTTCTAATGGTAGATTTTAGTTCGTTAGTGACATTTACCAGAGCTTTCTTTGTAAGAATGGATCATTGCATTGCCTGGAAAATTTTTATTATAATTACCAACACTATATCAATTCAATTTATTGAGTTCCAACTAGGTATGTATTAGTAGACTAAGGGTTATGTATGTCCACATCATAGAATATCTGTAGTGGAAAGATCAAGTAAACATACACAATTTTTCTTTCTCTGTCTTATTCTCTCTTTATTTGAAGGATAACCTGATACACTATATCTGTGGGCACAAGCATTATTTGCATATATATGCACACACACACATACATACATACACAGGCATGTATGTTTATAAACCTCAGAAGAAACAATAAATTTATTAACATTGATGTTAGTATATCAGTATAGTTATTACTTCATATAAACCTGATTGAGCAAAAATTAAGCTTAGCAAAACTATTTCAAATATTGAACGCACTTGGGGTTTAGAAAGATTATGGATTTCTGCAAGTGTGCTTATTAGTCTTTCTTTTCACAAATATTTCTTGTGCATATATGTCAGACATTGTTCTAGTTGCTTCTCTTATGTCATATGATATAGCTTTTTTTAATTAAAAAAAAATCTTACATTCACCAGGAAACCAATTTTTGAAGTTGTAAGATGTTTTAATTGAAAATAGTCTTTTAAACACTCAACCTCAGGAATGGCTTGTACGTTACCTGAGTGCTTTCCTAGGCCCATCTCTCGCATGACTGTTTATCACTGACTTTGTGGGCAGGAGGTTAATTGTAATTGCATGGTCACCTGGACTATCCTATAATTTGAAGTAGAGTCCCTCTGCTGTGTCAGGCTCGACAGTATATTATTTTCAAGCATTAGTGCCAGGATGCTCTTTAAATCGTCTATGGAACTGGGGAAGGAGTGATTTACGTGCTCCATTTACTACTCTCTTCTTGCTGTCCGCTTCAGGCCACTCTCTTACAAATAACAGAATGTGAACAGAATTAAAATTCAGATGCAACCAAAGATGGAAAAAATAACATGAAACAATAAGAAATGAAAGTAATCCCTGCTCTGCATATTTGTTGACAAGTATGTAGTATGTGTATCACTGGGTATCCTGAGCTACTTATTTCTCTCTTGAAAAGTCTTGAATTAAACATTAAAAGATAGATTTTAATGAATGAGTGGCTGTACAGATTGAATTTCTAGTTTGTTGTTTTTTTAAGCAGCAGGGGAAACCAACGATTTTTTTTTTAGTCTTAAGATAAAAGGAAGACAGTTCTTGTGCATAAAATGTACTTGAGTAAACTAATTAGATTTTTAAAAGTAAAAATGATTTTTTAAAAAATTTTGCTAAAATTAAAGCACATTATATTTTTAATAAAATTTTCAAATAATTTGGCTAAATTTGGAAGCTACTCACTCCTTCTGAGCTGTTTTGGCTCACGATACCTAGTATTTTATCAATGTGCAATGCTTAACTGTCTCTCCCTTTTATAATTATATTTGCAAACATCCACAGCAAGATGATCTCTCATTACATAAGAAATGGCGTAGGAAACATTCTGTATTCTCCACTTACTGGTCAAATGATTTCCTTTCAAGCTGACTATAGCTTAAATTTCCATCAACATAATAAAATAAATGAGCGAATAATAAACGCTTGAGCAATTTTTTAAATAACTAAAATGTTTAAAAATAAAGATGTCCAGAACATTACTCCCTAGCACATTCTAGTTCTAGCAGAATTTATCACTCACAGATATTTATACCAAGCCATATGAAGTTATTGGTTAAAAATATAAGTCTGATTTTAAAAAGAAATGGTTCAGGTTTTGCTAGTTTATTTCGGTTTGGTTACTTTTTCCTTAAAAAAAATAATCGAGGCTGTACTTTTTATCCTGAGTCCTAACCATCTCCAAGGGTAACATTATCCTTTTGTACTTCCTGTAAGAAATGTTTTTTTTTTTTGAGGGGGTGGGGGGATCTCCAATTCAGTATGTAATAATGTTTTGTTAGCTTCACAATAATTAGGTTATTAGAAAATATTTTATGTACAAATTTATTACTCTTTTCTCCTACCAACGTAATTTTTCATAATTTATCCCTTTGATAAAAAAAGATCTAACTTGGGATGCCTGGGTGGCTCAGCGGTTGAGCAACTGCCTTCGGCTCGGGTGGTGATCCCAAGGTCCTGGGATCAAGTCCCGCATCGGGCTCCTGGGAAGAACCTGCTTCTCCCTCTACCTTTGTCTCTGCCTTTCTCTCTCTCTCTCTCTGTCTCTCATGAATAAATATCTTTTTAAAAAATCCAATTTATTTAATTTCATTGCAGAATAATATTCCACTATAGATTGTTTCTCATTTTTTCACTATTGCAAGCAATAGCACAATAGATAAGTTATTATGGGGCCGTTGGCTCAGGGCATTGTCCCAGGATCCTGGGATTGAGTCCCATATCAGTCTCCTTGCAGGCAGCCTGCTTCTTCCTCTGCTATGTCTCTATTTCTCTCTGTGTCTCTCAAGAATAAATAAAATATTTTTTAAAGTGTGCTTTTTTCATAGCACTGTACACAAATTCTGTTTTTACCACTTACCAACTATTGGTTAATATCAATATTTAAATGATTTGCAACCTGAAGTCTGTAAGTTGGTAGCTGAAATTCACACTTCCCCAACTACAGATGGCAATGCACATATTTTTCATGTTTAGTCACAGTAGAGGGCTTTTTTCTTTTTCCCTTTCTGAAATTCCTATTGCCATATTTTGGAAATGTATCAACTGAATCAACTGTCTTTTCCTTATTGAAGGTAAAGAATAAGATAGAAAGCAAATGAAAGAGATAATACATTTTTCTAAGAAAGTGGAAAGTGAAACTGCAGAACTTTCAGGCATTTGATTCACTTGACACATGGGTGATATGACCTACAAATAAACAGTGTGGCTTCCCTGGCATTTTGATGACCTTCAACTGATATCAAAATTCATTGTAATTTTATTTTCCAGGCTGATACTGAATTATGGTAGATATTTATTCTAATAAACAATTGCAACTAACTTCTCTTCTTTTACACTTTATAAGCTGTGTCTTTGTAAAATATTAATTTCTAATAAAATACTAGAAATAAAATTATTTTGAGAGTATTATAATTCCTTGAAATCAAATTAGAATTACAATAGATGGGTTGCCTTAATGGTTTGCCCCTGTTGCCATTTAATTACAGCCAGCCTAACTAAACTAGTTTCTTTTTTTTTCTAGTTTCTTTTTAATTGAAATATAGGTAACACACGTTATTACACATTATATTAGTTTTGTGTGTATGACATAGTGACTTGATATTTGTATACATTACAAAATGCTCACCATGATAAATGTATTTATTTATTTCATAACTGGAAGTTTGTACATCTTAATCCCCTTCATGTTTTCCCCTTCCCCTACACCGCTTCCCTTTGTCCATCACCAGTTTGTTTTCTGTCTTTATGAGCCTCTTTCCATTTTATTTTGTTTATTAAACACTAAATACTTGAGAGTGATATTCTATCTTCATGTTCCTGGCTCTTAGAACAATTCATTGTGTGAGTGTGTACCCTGATATGTCTGAGACAGCTACATTTCTCTCCCTTTTTGTGTAGTATTTTCCAATACTTGTTAGCTTCACAATGATTAGGTTATTAGAAATAACCTAATTATTCTCAAAATTATTTCAACTCTGAAATTTTACTAGCCCCAATAACTTTTGATAAAAGAAATAGTAACACTTATCAACCGAATACCTACTATGTGCCAAGTATTAGGTTAAATACTGATGTGATTCATTACAACAATGCAATGAGATAGATTGTAGTATTATACTATATTTTATAAGGCAGTTAGAATTCAGCAAAGGTATTTTGCCCAATATCTAGCAGAATCAAGTTATACAAAGTCTTAGTCATCTCTGTGACCTCAATGCCTAACATAGTAGCCAGATACCAAGAGATTTCCAAATCATCTTTGTTTGGTGCCTGAGAGAAAAATACAGAAGATTGGATTCTGAAAAATCTCATGGTACTTGTTTAAAGCAAAGAAATGAAGAAATTTGATATGTGATAGCTTTGATTATTCTTACACTAGTCCTATATTGGTATATTTATGGTTTATTCACACCAGGGGGCTTCTCTTTGAAAAAATGCTGAGTCTGTGTGTTTTAGTAAGGTCATTTTGTTTTTATTTCTTTATGTTTTTCATTTGAGGAAGTCTGTACTTTTAAATGTGAACACTTTAAGGCAGAAATCACTGCTCTTTAGAGTATAGTAAATAGCTTCTCAATGGTTCCAAAGGGTGTAGTAGGTTACTGAAATGGGCCGCAGATGTGGATCTCTGTAGTTTAAGAGCAGGAGGAGACTTGTAGCAAACAGATTGATAACTGCTGTAGAAAGAAGAAAAAATATATGAAAATGTTACAGCCTAAACATAAAAAGCTGTATATCGGATTCAGGATAAGATTTAAATCTGTCATTTTAAATTGTATTTCAGAACCCTGAGACAAAATAATCAAAGATTTGAGAGTGAATGAATCAATGAATGAATAAAAGCATAATAAATTTTTAAAATTTTAAGCTACAGTGATAGCACTACATGCCAAATGCCCCTCCATTAATACCACAGTTCCAAAAGATATCTAGTTAATAGGTCCTTTAGTACATGGACTTTAAAAAAATCCTCTGCTACCTTCAAATATAGGTTCTCCTTAAAGCACAGGATGCATGCTGTAGGATTCTCACGGAACATAGGAGATGACATGTTATGTGGGATATTTTTAAGAAAGGAAAGAATAAGACACCACCTCACAAAAGGTATATGTCCAAAAGCTTCTCCTTTGGTTTGTAGGAATAGCTAATAGATCTGTCATATTTACGCATATACTGAGTGTTTCATCTGCTATACAATCCTCCCACCCCACCCCTGGGAAAATGTTAGTGTGAGGACTCAAAAAAAAAAAAAAGTATTCATTGCTATGGAAAATTACCAGAATTTGATTCAAAGTTAAGCACATTGAAATCGCAAAGCTCATAAAAATCAAAATGTGCTATATATGCATCTGCAAATACTTCATTTCCTTTACCTAGAGGTTATTTTATAATATTCCATTTGGTTAATCCAAGCAAAATCTGACTGGTTCCAAATAGGAATGCTGAAATGTATATAACACAGCTTTGATCTTAGGAACTTAGGGTTTGCAAAGAAAATACAGACACAGACAATTAGTTATAAAACTGAACAAAGTGAAAAGGGGCATATAGATATATAAACTACAAATAGCAGAGGAATTCATGTTTGTTAGAATATAAAAGTGTAAGGGAATAATCAAAGATATCATGTGTCAACAATTTAAACAGATCACATCTCTGTCTACCTAGACACCTCTGGCTAAGTAAACAAAGCACAGTATCTCTCTTGTTCTCTAGACTCCTTCCTCCTTTGACTCAGCTACTTCAAAATATTTTATCTTTAAAATTTCATCTATATGTATTTCAATTCATTATAGCCAATCAAAAATATAGTGAAAGAAAAAATATAGTGAAAGCAATGCGGACAATAAGATTTTTACAGATATTTACAAATTTGCTTGGAAAGGAAGACTAAGTTATTTCTCGAGTCAATTTTTAAAATTATTTCTAGGCATTTTGGACCTTGACAGCTACATCTAAGCTTCCAATGTGTTTGCGGTGCTGGTTTAATAATCTTCACTCTTGTGATATGCAAGTGGTGCACCCACCCTTTCTCCTCTTCTTTGTTCTAGGTTAGGAAAAAGACTCCTTTGAACCTGAACCCTTGCCTGTAGGCATCCTGTGTATTCAAATCTCTTAGCGAGTAGTTTTCTTTTTCTTAGGATGAGCTAGAAGCAATTAAAAAAATCAAGCCGCATCTGAAAATTCACCAAAGCTATTTGGAATGTATTTTTATTATCTATGTAAAGCCTCAGTTCTGCAATGATAGCTCCTGGTTTATGATATCTGAATAATTTCATAAAGGAAAATACTGTACAGCATCAGATTTGTAAACTCAATTAAAACTGCTTTCCGATTTGCACATTTGGTTATAAATAAAGACTCCTAACTCTGGGAAATGAACTAGGGGTGGTGGAAGGGGAGGAGGTGTTGGAGGGGAATGGGTGACGGGCACTGAGGCAGACACTTGACGGGATGAGCACTGGGTGTTTTTCTGTATGTTGGTAAATTGAACACCAATAAAAATTAATTTAAAAAAAATTTCTTTTTCATCACATGGCAACACAACTTTGTCTCTCTCATACGTGTCTTTTTCCCAGTTAGCCGAACATCTTGTCACTTACTTTTTACAAAAGCTGACAGCCAAAGAACTATAGGAAAATTAACCGGATCCCCTCTGTTACAATAACAAGGACAGGTGAAGTATCAGGCCAAGTGAAAGAGGACTGCCAGTGGTTTTCTTGCTGTGCTCTGGTTCAAAGCTCAAGCACTATGTCAGTGTGATAGTATATTATTAGAAATTATTTTACATGGAGTTCTATGGGATAAGGGAAAAATGGTTAAAGTTTCTAATGCAGTATTTATGGGCTCCTGAGGATAATATAGTATGCTGCGTTCTACCATACAATAATATGTTATATACTGTATCATATATCATATTAAATCTACTTTTCAGTTACATATAGTATGAGTAATACTATATTACTTTATTATTATTGATAATAAATAATATGTATAAGTATTAGTCTAACTACTGATACTCTGTGATTACATTTTAAGATTGGAAAGATAGAGTATTTAAAAAAAAACTGAAATCCACTGACTGGTTCTAAATTAGCAGCCACCTAATGCTTTTCCCTTATACCCCTTGCCTCATTTTGTTAATCATCCTTCTTAGACTCCCTTAATATACCTTGAAGCCTCAGGATATTACTTATACTGAATAAGTGATTTAAAATAAAAAGTGTAATGTGACACCACCTTATTCAGACTGTTGTATAAGTTCCATGGAATCATTTCAACTGCAGGGAATTGGATGGAAAGGAAGTAGAAGGGAAGAGTTACTGAAGAACAGATCACACAGTCTGTGTGAGGAAAGCCTCATGGGGAGATGATGTGTGACATGAACAGCCCTAAGTCAATCATGAACTGAACGGGTGCCCGTGCTGGCTCTGTTACACTGATTTAAAATCTTATGTCATTCACATATCTGTGTTAAGGAAACACAGAGGCTTCTGTAATGTAAATACTGAATGTACTGGATGACACTTTAAAAACCTGTTCTCTATTAATCACAGAGCTCCTATGTTATTTAAAAATCTACTTGCAAGTCTCAGTACTCTGGATAGCTAATTTTAATGACAGAGATTTGGAGAAGGGTCAGAATTACTCTTTTACTTATACTTAAATACAGAAAAGGCTTTTGCTTACCAGATAAAAATGATAAGGACAGTATGAGAGACTGTTAGCTTTGAATAAATCAAGTGTAATTCTTGATAATATGTGTACTTATAGAGTTCATTTACAACTATTAATTACTTAGAAGAACTCAGCAGATCAAGAGGAAGCAGAAAATCCCCATCCTTTAATATTCTAGAAGAATTGGGACACAGAAGAACCAGAGTCTCCTTGGAAAGCACAGAACACGTTAGAGGCAGTGCCGGGACACACCTCAGCACCTCTAGCATATTTAGATCAGTTAGTCTGATCTTAGGCCTTTCTCTGTTGATTTCACTTCCACAGATGTGTGTTGTGAGTGTTATAGCTACTTGTTAACTAAAAATAATTTTTAGATGGACTTTGACATTTAAAATGGAGGAGAAAGTTAAGTTACATTATGATCTTCAGAATCAGAGCTTTACAAATCAAGCTCTAGAGCCTCTAAATCTGAGATGTGCAGTGGGCTGACCAGCTGCTGCTGTGCTTGCCACAGGCCAGTATTTTATAACATGTTTATGGCAGACATTGGGAAATGGATTTGTCAGGGTGGGAATGGTAGCTGGGTTACATAAAGAAGAGGAAGGAGAATGTTTTGTTTATTTTTGCTTCCCTATTGGGCAAACATTAGAAACAGTGACTCTCAAATGATTAGGATCAGAGGAGTTTAGGTTTGGTATTCCTATAAAGCCTGTTTCACAAGCTCAGCTTTCCTTAATTTGAGTAGAAACTTAGATTCAAAAAAAATTGTAATGTAACAGTTAAAATGTAGTGGGTTCTAGGTTATGAAACAAAGACTTTTGCATTGTAGGTCTCATCTCTTGCTTTTACTCGCAAAGATAACTTGGTGTGTTGAGTAGATAATTGAAACTTGCTGAGATAGGAGAACTTAAATGGTCCCAAAAAATGAATGAATGGATGGATGGATGGATAGATAGATAGATGATAGATACATAGATACATAGATACATAGATAGATCTCCGTGGGAGATCCTGGAGTAATCACTGTGGAAAATGAAATCTGCCACAGAAGAATGATCTAGAAAGTTCAGTGAAGAACAAGGGGGACACTTACCACACATAGAGGCCCATTGGTAGGAGAACACGTGAAAGGGTTCACCATTGTCACTGGACAATTAGTGTTATCAGGAAAGAATCATGTTTGAAGCACCTGAGTGGCTCAGCCAGTTAAGTGTCTGCCTTCAGCTCAGATCATGAACTCGGGGTCCTAGGATCAAGCCACACAACTGACTCGCTTGTTCAGCAGGGAGTCTGCTTCTCCCTTTCCCTCTATGCTCATGCTGTCTCTCAAATAAATAGATAGATAAATCAATAAGTAGATAAATAAATAAATAATCATTCTGTTTTTTTTTAAAAAAAGAAAGGATCATGTTTTTTAGCACTAAAAGGTAAAAGGGATCATATAAAAAAGATTGAGGTTCTGGGAATGTTTGCTTATAATCTGAAGTAGACAGGAATCACTATAGTACATTTTCAGAAGTTATGGAAGTAAAAGGTAGGAAATCAGTAAAAGGGGAATATACAAAGTTATTTTGATAATATGATTCATATGGTGAAAGATGAACTGGAGGTTCAAATGTGATGATATGTGCAAAGCACTTATGATGGACCTGGCATTTTGTCACTCAATAAATATTGAGTATTGATTTTTACTATATGGATAAATACAAAATGTGATTTCCACTGAATTCTTTTGATTCTTATGATAAAATCACAATGAATGTTAAAATGATTTAAAAAAAAAACAATAATTATTGAGATACCTCCCCAAAGTGGTAGAGAGGTAAATCAGTTGATGCCTGTTTTTGGCAGCCTTTTAGTTACCTTAAAAGGAAACAAATACAGATAAAAATATAAAAGATTCAGGAGTGCTTAGAAATCTTCATGTGAAATATACCACTATACAATATGATTTAGCAGAATATGGAATGATTTCGTTTCAACTTTAAGACCAAACATGTCTGAAGAATGTAAAAAATAAAAACTTCTACTATTTGTTTGCTTACATAAATGAAAATCTATCAAAAATAGTTAGTTGTTTCTTGCGATCATTTGTAACTTCTTATTACTTTAGACTGGAGCCCTAAAATGTGGGTAAAGCAAATACATATGACATAAATCATCAAAATAAGTTCTCCCAAATGTCATATTTCCTAACCACAAATTACTCCAATTGTCCAAACCGCACCATAATTTGAGAATCCTTCTTTCTCTGCAGGCTCAGAGCCAAATCTGTTGGCACGCTTGATCATAGGACTAAAGACTCTCAGTTCTAGTAAACCATCACACATCTGGGTTTTGAAAACTCAGAGGTTTTTTTCCCCTGAATTTTGCCATTAGATTTTTAATGTTTGAATACAGGATAGATTTTGAAAACCTTAGGTGTATTGATTTATGGTTCATGTTTATGATATATTAGATGATTAAATGATTCATCATAAATTCTATATACACTTAAAAATGTCATTAACATGTTTATTAACATTAATATGCTTACTGACATATTTATTTCTTATGCTTATTTTCTCTATATATTCATCTATCACTGGCAATACCATGCTTACTGATACCTTAAATATTCTTAATAGTAACCTATGTTAATGATGGATTTAGTGCATTTTAATAAGAAGCTTTAAGTATTGTGAAATAATCACTACATTCCAAAAGATGATTTTTAATTGTCCCTATCTATTTTCATCATCATTTTTTATTAAAATGCCATGATGAGGGCAGCCCAGCCCCAGTGGCGCAGCGGTTTAGCACCGCCTGCAGCCCAGGGCGTGATCCTGGAGACCCCAGATCAAGTCCCACATCAGGCTCCCTGCATGGAGCCCGCTTCTCCCTCTGCCTGTGTCTCTGCCTCTCTCTCTCTCTCTCCCTCTCTCTGAATGAATAAATAAATCTTTAAAAAAAATAAATAAATAAAATGCCATGATGAGCTGATGAGAATTGTGAATAAAAAAATACAAATGTTCCCTCAAATAATTTAAGAGATTATTTAGTTTTGGCCATCTCTGAATAAAAATTGTGACAATACAAAGCCAGTGACACTTAGTCCAATTGAGTATGGATATTCCTTCAGGAAAAAAAAAAAAAAAAAAAGGAAAGTTGGGGAGAGAAAATGGAGCTAAGTTTCTTCCTGGGAAGGAAGGCTGATCGAGTAGAATCCTTTCCTGGATAAAGAGAATATAAAGGATAATAGCAGGTTGGGGGGCAAATTTCTCATTGAACAAAGTTGAGTCTGAATCTCAGTTCTGCTCTTGGGTAGGTTTCAGGAGTATAGTTGATTTAAGTGTAAAATAAACATGATATTATTTACCTCATGAGTTTCTTGAGAGTTTTAACTGAGGAAATGAAGTTCAAGTGTATCTTAGTAAATTGCTCAGAAAATTGAAGACACATAATTAGTAACTAAAAAGCTGAAAGCTAAGCTTTGAGTCTCTTATATCCTAAGCACCCCGCCAAAGATAACTCACAGTGTCTGGAATTTTGTGTTTTGGGTGTTGATTGTGAAGGACCATGTGCTCTTCTTCATTTACACCCTTCCCCGTGGAGGTTTTATTCAGTCCCCTGGCCTTAAGACCTCATTCATTCACTCTGGGTTTACTCCAGCAGAAATTTCTTTCCCCAATACCAGACTTGTTTATCCAGCTGCAGAGTGGAATTCTCCATCTGAATATCTCCTATTTCTTACATGTAATATGTCGAAAACTGAATTTCCCATCTTCCCCTGAAAACCTGTACCAACTGTAAGCTTCTCCATTATCACCCAAGGACAATTTAACCATTTTAGTTTCTTAAATCATGCTTTGCTCCTCTCTTTACCATCACATCCAAAGAGTTAGCCAATACCATTGTCTCTATTTTCAATTGTATGCAGTATTCAATGGTTCCAAACCACTTCCACTGCTACAACCCTGAACCAAGCCGGCATCATCTGATGCGGGTGGATGCTGGTGGATTACAGGAGTACCATCAGCTTTTTTCCTTGATTTCCCTCTCATTTTTAAAGTCCGTTCCCAAGGCGGAAGGCCACAATTATCCTTTAAAAATCCTATTATGTCACTTTCCTGAGTAAAAGTAAGAGTTTCTACAATAGCCTTCAAAGCTGTTCATTATCTGTTGCCTGTTATCCATTTGACCACCCTTAATATACTTTCTTTCATCAACTCGAATCCAGCCACTCTGGCTTCCTTTCTGATCCATGAAATATGAGACATGCCTCGTGATTATAGTCATGCTTTCTCTAAGCTCATACTTGGATAATTTGTTTGCCTCCTTTGCTCAATCTTTGCTCATTCATCTCCTCAATAATACCCAACCTGTCCATACTTCATCCATTAAGTGATCTTTTAATTCATATTTAAACACAGGCATCACTTCATTTATGCAGCCTTCCATGACCCCTTTACATTCTCCACCACTGTGTTTTTCCTATTTTTTATTACCATAAAACCCTATTGTAACACCTTTCAAACTTCTCTCTTTTTCACCTTCATAAATAACTGTGAATAGTACATGCCTTCTTTTCGTACTCAATAAACTGTCATAATGATTTAATTTATGTGGAGATGGAACTCCATCGTATGTGCTAGAATGAAATATAAAAAAGATGAGAGATGTACTAGAAATAAAGTAGCCGAGAAAAGAAAATGGGTAGCAATTAGAAAAATTAGATTATTTTGGTCTAAAATTTGGAAATGAATAGCCTTATATAAAATAATAAATTTAAAAAAAAAGAAAAAAAATAATAAATTTATGTAACATACACTATTTATAAACCAACGTATTAGTCTGAGATACTAAGAAGTGAAGTTCTATAAGAATGGAATAACCGATTGACTAAAAACTTTTGTGTAAATGACCCATAGTGTCAGCTAAGATTTATAAAACTATTCTTACATCATTTGAAATTCAGTTATCTCTTTCATTGCCTTTTAAGACTGTAGGTTTCTATGGATTTGCAGATATAGAGTAGAAAGATATTAAATGATTCTGAGTATCTTATTGAGACATATACAAATGCACACATATGCACACAGTGTTTATGGCTTGATAAATTGAAATTTTCAGAAGTTATCATTTTGCCAAAGTTATTTGATGTAGTCTCTTTGATGAAATCTTACCATTACCATACAGATATTTTTAAGATATCAAAACTGACCATTACAAATGATAATCACATTTGTAAAAACACCTTTAAAAAAACCACCTATAACATATTAACCCATATATGCTTGAGAGATATTCTTGTGGTACTATATTGAGATTTCAAAGATCTCATATGAAGATAATTTTTAAAGCATTTTCTTAACCAGTATTATTCCAAACAGACGACCTCCCACCACCACTCCCCACACACATTTCTTTGGGTAATAGTATGTTATCTCAGTTTGCCATAATCAAATACACTAGATGAGTAATTTAGATAGTGGAAATTTATTTCTAGTAGTTCTAGAGGCTGAGAAGTGCAAAATCAAGGTGCTGGCTGACTCATTTCCTCATGAGGGCTCTCTTCCTAGCTTGCATTTTCGCGAGATATCCTAATGGTCTTTGTTTTCTCCTCAGTGCATGTACGCAGAGAGAAACAGAGAGATGTCTCTGTCTTCCTCTTCTGACAAAGCCACTAATCCCATCCTGAGAGCCCTGTCCTCATGGTCTTATCTGTCCCTAATCACCTCCCAAAGGCCATACCTCCTAATAGCATCACATTAGAAATTACGGCTTCAACATAAGAATTTTGAAGGGGCATAAACATTTAGTCTATAACAAATGCTCTTCTTTTAGTATCAGTATAGGTTTCATGCTGTAAAAGTATAAAACAATGCGGTAGGTTCATAATGTAAAAATGTAAAAATATAAAATATCAAGAGTTATATACATACAATGTAAAATCACTAACATTTAAACTCAAGTCTGTGTGACCTTGAAGTCTACGCTCTTCTAACCAAAGGGAAGAGAATGTGTGGCCATATGGACTGAAAGAGCTAAGAACCAGCACTGTGAAGAGCACAGTAATGAGAAAACAAACAAACAAACAAAAGTAGTGAATTATATCAGTCTGGATTACCCGAGATTGCACACAGTACACTTAAAGTGTCCTCAGCAATCCTCCATCCTTGAGAATGGTTAGTTAGGTAAAGACTGAGTTTTACCCAGGAACCAGAGAGACAGTGCCTCAAGGTCTGCTCTCACCAGAGCAATCGTGAGAAAGCTGAGCTGTATTACCAGAATCATCCTTGTTCTACTCCTAGATTCTTCACTTAATACTGGCTGGTTTTAAAATCTTAAGCACATTGCTTTGCCTTGTATTTATAAAATGGAAATGTTAATCCACTGACTTCATATCATCATTGTACTGACTAAATGATATGGATCTGTGTAGTGTTCCACTCACTGGTACGAGTGGACATGATGAATATATGTCAGTTTGTTTTATTAGTATGACTACTGTCATTATTTCTATGTGATGTGTTTATAAGAGAGTACATTTGGTGATATGGTGGCACGATGGTGATAATCATAAAATGACAATGGGAAAGGAATATGCTTGAAAATATAATTTAATATGGGTAAGGATTATAACTTGAAAATCGAAGTTTTCGTATTACAAAATAAAGAAACTGCTTTCTAATCATCTCTGAAATCAACCATTTAGAATTACTGTTTTTCTGGCTGCTTACTTTTCCTTCCTACTCTGGCTTCTAAAAAAAAGCCAGGTCCCATTCTGGTTTTGAAATTGAGATTGCCAGATAGCTAGGACATAATAATAGATGCTAGGGATGATTGAGTAATTCTATAGCACTGATCATAATAAACTGAGAAGAAAAAAATATGTGAGTTAAACATAGACAAATAAAAGTAATGTAACATATGATGGTCTGAAAATTATTTGAGAGTTTTCCTGGGTGAAAGTTTTAGAAATAAGGTATATATTTAAAAGCCAGCATTTATTTACCAAGCTATTTTGGACATACATTTCCCATTCTGTGAATAAAGAATTTTGCCCTTAAATTTGACATCTGAAATTGTTTAATTTGGGAAACAGTAGGACATTTGCTCACTGAAAATTAGGGGCAACTAGAAGACTGCTTTGGCCAAATGAGCTGCATTAACCAGTTGTTTTGCTAATTCACAGAACTTCAATTAAGAAGAACAGTATTTCATAGATATGAATTGAATATTTACAAAATGGTTTGATTCATTTTAATTCTCATTGTACAGTTTGCAGAAAACTGGTTTAAAACAACTGCATGATGTTCCTTATACTTAATTGTATTTATATTTATAGCTGAAATTAGCTAGATCTTATACTACGAGTATACTTTCTTACAAATTACTGTGGCTATTTTTAAAATTTTCTTTTGTTTTAAGGCAAATTACAATTTTCAAACACTTGTTACAGTTAATCTCTCCATATCTCTCTGTTTTTTTAAAGAACTACATTGTTAATGTTTTACTTAAACTCAAGTGATGATCAATCTGGGCAGTAATTCTATGACTATACTGAGAAATAACTTTTCCTTTTGTTGTAGTTGTTTTATTTTTAAAGAGAAAATGTAATCACTAATGCATTTATACCACATATTATGGTTTATTATTCATTCTAAAATAGTACATATCAAAGGAGATGTAATTTTGTTACGCAGCCAGTATTGTTTTCTGAGTTACTGAACTCAGGTGCAATGCCCAATGACATTGGAGAAATATTCATAACAGAAAACACTATTTTTACCTTAGCTGTCAAGACCAAGACCCTGAGCCAGGCATTGCATACACTTTCCTAACAACTGTTGTGTTGGATGCTTTTATCTATTTATGGAAGTTTTATTGCATTAACAGGAACATATTCTCTTCATGATTCATAACTGGACTTATTTTATGACGATCACAGACGTGAGATAAACAAACTCACTTTCACTACTTGATTTGAGAAATAATGGATACTTCAAATCAAATACACAGGCCATAAGGTTTCCTTTCAATTACAGGATAAATCATCTAGCTTAATATTTAAACAGTACATCTCTCCTATCAAGGCAATAAACATATTATCACAGATAATGTTCAGAAAAGCACATGGATTGAACCATTCCACAATGAAGAAAAACACGAAAGGCTGATACAAGAATATTTCATGATGTTTCAGCAATGTTTAATTTTTATCATGCTCAACATGAAATAAAGTGAAAAGACCTAGATGTCATCAGATTCCAGCATTTGTACAGAAAAATTATCTGTGCTTACAATGAGAGAAAATATAAGTGGGACACTTGAATACCTTTTAACTTAGAGAAGATAGTATATGTCTTTTTAATCAATAAAAAATTGCTAAATGTCATGTTTTTAGTGAGATATCATTTATCTACAGATTTCCCCTTTCATACAATTTTCCATACTAAATTTACTTTCAGAAACATAGATATCTAGCTTTTCTCTAATTTAAAAAATATTTACAAACATTAATTTTGCTTGGAAAGATATGAAAGAATTACACATTTTGGATAACCAATTGACCCATAAAAATATGTTGAAAATATTTGCAAGGCATAATGTTAATTTTTAGGTACTCTAAAAAGAACTAAGTAAAGTCAATTTTCTCAATGTTTCATAACCTAGTCATCTCCTGGATTTTGTTTTGTTTTGTTTTGTTTTGTTTTGTTTTGTTTTAATCCTTTCACCAATTGAAGGCATAACATGAGAAAGTACCAGGAGATTTACCATTTAAAAATTAAAAGCCATTTAATTTGATTTAACTTAATTTATATTTTTCTGCACTTCTAAATTACAAATTTATTGAGATCCAGATTCGTCAGATATATTTGATAGTTCATGCTTCCTAACTTACAAATTATTTAAAAATGAAAAGTTGTTCAAAAGCAACAGTTGTACATAGGGTCAAAATGACATAATAAAGCAACTACGCATAGGATTTGTTGATGTCAGGATTAACTCTTGTTCAAATAGATAACTTTTGTTTGTATTCATGAAAAAAGTAAAAATAATGTTTAAGAGTAGAGAAGGTAAAATGGTTAATAGAAAAGTATTTTATACTAGGGTGCCCAGGTAGCCCAGTCAGTTAAGCATCTGCCTTTGCCTCAGGTCATGATCCCCAGGTCCTGAGATTAAGCCCTGGGTCCAGCTCCCTGCTCAGCATAGAGCTTACTTCTCCCTCTCCCTCTGCCCAGCCCCTCACTGCTTGTGCTCTTTCTCACTCTCTCAAATAAATAAATAAAATATTTTTTAAAATATATGTATATATATAAAATTTATACTAACTTTACATAAATATTTCAGTGTATTCTTTTTGATCTGTTTCTTTAAAAAATTATTTAAATTCAATTAACTTATAGTGTAGTATTAGCTTCAGAGATAGAGTTCAGTGATTCATCAGTCTTATATAATACCCACTGCTCATTACATCAGGTGCCCTCTTTAATGTCCATCTTTCAGTTACCTCATTCCCCCAACTCTCTTCCCTTCTAGCAACAAGTCTGTTTCTTTTTTTTTTTTTTTTTTAAATTTTTTTTTAATTTTTATTTATTTATGATAGTCATACAGAGAGAAAGAGAGAGGCAGAGACACAGGCGGAGGGAGAGGCAGGCTCCATGCACCGGGAGCCCGACGTGGGATTCGATCCCGGGTCTCCAGGATCGCGCCCTGGGCCAAAGGCAGGCGCCAAACCGCTGCGCCACCCAGGGATCCCCAAGTCTGTTTCTTTTAACAACGGAAATACTTCTTATTAACTCTCAAATCTTTATCTAATTAAAATGTTAATAAAATGGAAAATATGTAACCAAATGTCAAAAGTGTTTTGCACACACACATATACTGCCATACATATTCTACACACACTGTTATTAAAATGAGCTGATGTAAATTGATTCATATTCGTTTGTTTGGGAGAGCAAAATTGCCCAACACCTTAAGTATCTATTGAAAATGCAAAGATATGGGAAAAAGCCTGTAAAATTAATAATTAAAAATTTTAAATTATCTATTACAATTTATTATTGTAGAGGAGTTCATCAATAACTAAGGGGGAAAATAATCTCTGCTTTGAGAGATATCATGAATTCTATTATCTCCAATAAATATTCATCCTTATATAGATAGATGGTAGAAGTCCTTCAAGAATTGCTGAGTCTTCATTTTAATGGAGATTCTACTAGATAAATACAAAGTGTTATGATTTACAACTGTCCATAGTTCAGGGGTCATGTGTTAGTGCATTCCAAACCACAAGGAGCTTCATGGTTTAGTTACTATATCTTAAGCATGTCCATGTTGCCAAGGTGGAGAAATTATATCATCATATTACTATAGAGTGTCTTCTAAGAATACTCTGCAGGACTCTTGGTATTTAAACTTATGAAGCTAAAATTAATTTAGTTTATTTTATCTTATGAAACATATCACTTGTCAATTAATAATTTTCATTAAATATAATTGAATTAACATGCTTTACTTGAGCAAGACAAACATTCCATCCTAGCTTATAACATAAATTGGTTATAATGATACATATTGTCTTCAGTTTGTTTTAAAAATTGAGCATTTTCTAACTTTGCTAGCTATTAGTTATGAAGTATATAAATTCTAATCTTAGAAGTAAAGCAGGAGGAGATTTTGGTACATAATATATTTTTACTAAATTTAAGGATTTTTTTAACTTTTAGGAAGGTAATAGTTTCTTAGCTATGAGAGGGAGGTCAGTACTACAATTCATCATTGACACTACATAATACAGCATTTCTATAATATATTTTATATAGAAGATGCATAAAAGATACAGATTTAGGAACATTAAAATGTTAACATAATACAGTCCTAAAAATTTATAAATTATAAATGTAAAGATAGAGATAGAGATTTAACGTATTTATCAATAGTATTCCTGTTGTGGAATAAGTCCCCAAGACGGCAGCAGAGTAGGAGGACACTAGGCTCCTCTCAGCCCACAAACACAACTAGATAACTATCAAATCATCCTAAATACTCCAGAAATATGCCAGAAAACTGACAGAACAAATTCCATAACTAAAGAGAGAGAAGAGGGCACATTGAAGAAGGTAGGAAGTGTGAAGACATGGTTTAGAGGAGAAACAGATCATAGCTTCTGCAAAAGGGAAGAAACGGATCCAGAAGGGCTAGAGAGAGAGAAGCACACAAAAGGAATAAACGAAGAGAACGTTTTCCCACAGTCATTGGCTTGGAAAATGAGAGGGGCTGAATTTCATCAGTTCTCACAAACAGCGAGACTTAAAACATGGAGTTTTAAAGGTCAGTGAGCTTAGCTAGGATAGAGCCAGGAGGGCACTATCCTGGAGAGAAGGCAGGCAAATAACCCAGGGGCAGACAGCATGGAAGCCACAATGAGAAAAATGCCTGGGGCACACAGTGAGGAGATTATTCTGTCTTCTTAGAGGAGAGCATCCCTTAGAGGTAGCATTACAGAAACACTTCTCTAAGAAGAGAGCTGGCCAGCACTATTTCCCCTCCTGTCCTTCAGCAGAAACACAGAGCCACCAGCACTGGTGGGGGACAGCACAGTGCTGAGGTTGGTTGCCAACTTGCTTACATTAAGTCCCACCCTTGGGCTCTGATGAGACTGCCCCTCTCAACCACACCTCAGTCCGAGGGCAGCAGAAGGCCAACACAAATGCCTGCCCAGCCCATGTCTCCCAACCAGAGAGTTCTTCTGGGCCTCAGTTCTGGTGGAGTGGGTGTCAGGTCTCATTACACAAGTAGATCAGAGCATACCTAGTTAAAGTTCTCCACATACAGGCCAGGGACCAAACACTGCCCACAGTAGGCAAGGAGAGCCTCTGCAGATGACTGGCTTGAAGAATAGAGCACACAACACACAACAGCAGAGTGCATGCAGCAGACACTGGAGAGGCTTTCTGAAGCACCAGGCCCTGGGCACTACATGACCTCTTCTTCATAAGACCATCAGTTTCAGGAGCAGGAGACATAACTGGCTTTTCTAACACATAAGAAGGCAGAGACTTAAAATGCCAAGACAGAAGCATTTATCCCAAATGAAAGAACAAGATAGGGCCACAGGAAGACATCTAAGGGAAATAGGTAGAAGAAATATGCCTGGTAGAGAATTTAAAGCAGCAGTCATAAGCATACACACTTGGCTTGATGAAAGAATAGAAAGACTTCAGTGAGACCCTTACGACAGAGAAAAAGCATTAAAAAAGAATCAGTCAGAAATCAAAATGCAGTAAATGAGATTAGAAACAGGCGTGGTGCAATGAACAGCAAGCTGGCAGAAGCAGACGAATGAGTTAGTGACTTAAAAGACAAAATAATGGAAAATAATAAAGCTAAACAAAAAAAGAAAAAGAAGAATTTTGCAACACAAGAATAGACTTAGGAAACTCAGTGACTCCATCAAATGTAATGATATTTGTATTACAGGAGTCCCAGAAGAAGAGAGAGAAAAGGTAACAAATTTTATTTCATGAAATAATAGCAGAAAACTTCCCTAATCTGGGGAAAGAAACAGATATCCAGATCTAGGAGGCACAGAGAACTGCTATCAAAGTCAACAAAAACAGGCCAACATCAAGACATACTATAATTAAACTTGCAAAGTATAATGATAAAGAAAAAATCTTAAAAGCAGCAAGATGAAAGAAGCCTTTAATTTTTAGGAGAACATGCATAAGGCTAGCTGGATATTTCTTAACAGAAACTTGGCAAGCCAGAAGAAAGTGGCATGATATCTTCAAAGTGCTGCCTGGGAAAAATCTGCAGCCAAGAATATTCTATCCAGCAAGGTTATTATTCAGAATAGAGTAAGAGATGCAAAGGAGAGACCAAAAGTGACAAAGACAAGAAAAGATCAGAGAAAATCTCCAGAAACAATGACAAACAAGTAATGAATTGGTAATAAATACATAGCTATCAATAATTACTTTGAATGTAAATGGACAAATTGCTCCAATCAAGACATGGGGCATCAGATCGATAAAAAAAAAACAAAAAAACAAAACAAAACCAAAAAACAAGACACATCTATATGCTGCCTACAAGAAACTCATTTTATTTACTTATTTTACTTTACTTTTTGATAGAGAAAGTGCATGCACATGAGCATGGGAGGGGCAGAGCTCCCTCTGAAATAATAGCAGAAAACTTCCCTAGAGAGAATCTAGGGAAGATAGAGAATCTTAAGCAGTTCCACGTTCAGTGTGGAACATTGTGTTTTATTTTTCTTTTGTTTTGAGTTGTATTTGATTTCTCATTTGATTTCTTATTTGTTCCATTGCTTGTGCAGTAGTGTGTTGTTTAATATTTACATATTAAATATTTAATATTTACATTGTAGATTTCCCAGCTTTGTTTTATTGTTGATCTTTAGTTTTGATCATTTTTGATCATTGAAGTTTTTGATCATTGAAGTTTTAATCATTGAAGTTGGAAAATATACTCGATATGATTTCAGTCTCCTTAAATTTGCAGTATTTGTTGTGTCTTTTTTTTTTTTGTCATTTAACCAAGGAATTCTTTGGTGTATACTTGAAGAAAATGTGTATTCTATTTTTGTTGGATATATAATGCATTATGTATCCAAAGATATATTATATATGTACATTATACATCCAAAAATATATATATATATCTTTTGGAAACATGCATTCCAAAATATGTTTCAATTAAAAAATGGTCTAATTTAAAAAAAGGAACTTTAACTGAGGCTACTTATTTAAAATAAAGCATATTAGAGGGAATATGATAGGGGGGATGGATGAAAAAAGGTGATTAAGAGTACACTTATCATGATGAACACTGAGTAATGATGCATAGAACTGTTGAATCACTATTGTACACCTGAAACTAATATAACACTGTATGTTAACTATACTGGAGTTAAAATAAAAATAATTTAAAATAGTATTCTTTTCTTCTCTGATATTATTTTCTAATATTAAAATCAGCCTATTGCTTTCTACCATTTATTTATTTATTTATTTATTGGCTTTCTACCATTTAAAGTTATATTCGAACAAGCCAGGAATTTTAGATTCTTGAGTGGGCTATTTGTCCTATTTCTGTGTGCAAGAATTCAAGAGATGTTGCTAAATTTTAGAGTTCATACTTTGAGATCTAGTTTAATGTATCATTGTTTTAAGTCATTACATATTTTTAAATACTGAACATATCTTTTAAGTATAAAGGTCTGCTTTCATTTTTAAATTTTGTTATAAATATTGAATTATTTTGAGTTGTACATTTCTTATAACATGTTGTGTAATGCTGTTTTTCTTAATAAACACACCTTTTAAATTTGGGCTAAACTATTCTATGGGTACTTAATTTTGAAAAATCTGTTTAAAAAATAAATTTGAGGGGATCTCTGGGTGGCTCAGCAGTTTAGCACTTGTCTTCGACCGAGGGCATGATCCTGGAGTCCCGGGATCAAGTCCCACATCAGGCTCTCTGCATGGAGCCTGCTTCTCCCTCTGCCTGTGCCTCTGCTTCTCTCTCTCTTTCTCTCTGTCTCTCATGAATAAATAAATAAGATCTTAAAAAATAAAATAAATAAATTTGAGGGAAGCCTAGGTGGCTCAGTGGTTGAGCACCTGCCTTCAGTCCAGGGCATGATCCTGGAGTCCTGGGATCAAGTCCCACATTGGGCTCCCTGCAAGGAGCCTGCTCCTCCTTCTGCCTGTCTCAGATCCTCTCTCTCTCTCTGTGTCTCTCATGAATAAATAATAAAATCTTTAAAAATAAATAAATAAGACTTTGCTTATATACTCTGATTCAGACAAAAATCTGAATTATCAGATAAACCATTTTTAGTAATTTCGAGAACTTTTAAGAATTTTCTAATTAGATTAGGCAACACCTTTTCACAACTTTGACAATTGAAATTCACATATTGATGACATGCTTTTTCTGTTTAGATTTTGAAAACTATTTTATTAGATTTAATTAACATCCTTGTTTTCTAAGTGATAAATATGAGAGCTGGAACGTTGGTGGCTTTTGCAAAACTTCTAAAGTAGCCAGCATAGATATAGCACATATTATTATTTACTGGCCAAGACTTAATAGTTAAATAATTCAGCTTCATCAGCTTTTATTAAGTTCTTTTATGTCATTTAGACTCTGAGCAGGACACAAATGTACTATTTACACAAGAAATACTGATGAATATGTATGCAGTACAACAAACTATGCTATGTATGATGAAAATCAAATGAACCGTTTCCATTCTCTAGAATGTTTATATAGAGTTTCTCAACTCAATACAAAGCAGGTGATAAACTAACTTAGGACACAATTTTTGCTATATGCCATAAGATAGATGTCAAATATATACTTTGTAGGTCTAAAAGATGCATAAGGAAAGAATATGTAGCCATGGAGATCATCACAAAAATCATGGAAAAGGTAGCACTTAAAAAGAACCCTGAAGCATGGACAGAATAGGAATTATTAAATTCCTATTATTATTCCTAAATTATTTCCAAAAGAAAAATAGTTTCTTTCCCTCCAAATCAGTCTCATGAAATATATCAACCATAGGATGCATTTTTTGCCTCCTACTCCTTGTTCAACCTAAATGGACTTGTGCAATATTTTCTAAATAATGTTTAGGTAATGTACAATTGTCATTTGAAACAATTTTACTCCAAAAGCTTCCTTTACCTTTAAGTGAAATATTTCAAGTTGGAATACTTGACACCCCAAAACTACAGCATATTTGGGAGACAGAAAATAAAAATTACCAAAAGAAGCAAAATTGACTCTTTTGCATTTAATTATGACAATATTTAACAAATACTGATTTATTTAGATGAGTAGTACAATTTTGTTGAACTCCAACTTGAAATGTTTCACTTTATTTTATTTTTATTTTTATTTTCTGACCACAATATAAATATTCCTTGCCAGAGTGCTTGACAAAAGGGATGTCCTCAAAAAAATAAATACCCATTTTTTCCAAATGCATTCAGATTAAACCCAAATTCCTTATCATGAACTACAAATCCCCCCCGCCCCCCGACATACACCTTACACTTCTTGTCTTTTGGCTGGAATTCTTCTCCTGCGATATGCAGGATAGAGGAGTTTCTCAAGCGCAGAATATTATAAGTAGGTTAGTATGGATAGAGATAGTGAATGTGGGAGGAGACCACATTTGATTGATTTCATAGATATTGTGTGGAAACTTGCAGGCTATGCTAGCATTTTGTACTAAAATTAACTGGAGTTTCCCAAAAAGGACATGATCAAATACTGTTGAAAGTATGGAAACAAGATGACTGTAATCTTAACAAAAACAATTTCAGAGGAGTGAAGTGGACTTTGCCAATGTGTGATTTAAAATAGAAGTAGAGATGCATTTATGGAAAAGTAATTTAAGAAATTGTTTCCAGGGCAGCCCGGGTGGCTCAGCGGTTTAGCGTAGCCTTCAGCCCAGGGTGTGATCCTAGGACCTGGGATCGAGTCCCATGTAGGGCTCCCTGCACGGAGCCTACTTCTCTCCTCTGCCTGTGTCTCTGCCTCTCTCTCTCTCTCCCTCTATATCTCTCATGAATAAATAAATAAATAAAATCTTTAAAGAAAAAAAAAATGTTTCCAAAAGGGAACAAAACTACTTGGTAGCTACCGGAAGAATTGGGATCAAGTGAGATTGATAATTTACTCTTGTTTTTATTTGTATTGTTTTGCTTCACTTTGTTTCAATTGAAAATTTTTGGAAAATTGTATTGGGCTCATGTGAGTGATAGGGTGAGAGAGAAAGACAGAGACAGAAATTGAGAAAGGTTGAGAGAGACTGAGCAAGGTTTAGATATTTGAAAGATTGCCCTCAGAGAATAGAGATGAGGTTCCTAATTCAAATAAACACATTTTCCTTTGATAGAAGCAAAAACACATTTGCATTTTATTTTTTTAAGATTTTTTAAAAATAAAGATTTTATTGATTTATTCGTGAGAGACACACAGAGAGAGGCAGAGATATAGGCAGAGGGAGAAGCAGGCTCCCTGCAGGGAGCCCAATGTGAGACTCCATCCTAAAGACCCAGGATCACGCCCTGAGCTAAAAGCAGATGCTCAACCACTGAGCCAGCCTGGTGCCCTTTTTAATATTTTTTATTTATTTGACAGAGACAGAAAAAGAGAGAGCATAAGGACAAGCAGGAGAGGAACAGGCAGGGGAGAGGGAGAAGCAAACTCCCTAAGGGGCTTGGTCCCAGGACCCTCAATCAAGACCTGAGCCAGAAGGCAGATATTTAACTGACTAGCCACCCAGGCACTCCCACATTTGCATTTTAATGGGTAGAAAGGTAGAGAGGGTGGCTACAAGTGAATATAGGTTTGGAAATTTCGTGGTAGGAAAATAAGCAAGTTCCTCTAATGAATTCTATTTTCTCAGCACAGAGACAAATATAATGAGCTAGGAATCACAAAGGAATAGAGCTTCTAAGGTGTAGGAAGAGAGAGTAGAAGCTACAAAATAATCATGTTGATGCTGAAAAGTAAAGTTAACTGGGGAAATAATACTAAGATTGTCTGGCAGCCTTGTATGTCCTATCTGGATTTGCTGCCATGATTTGAAGGCAATGGATAATTACTTTTATATGTATGTATAGATATTTTTTTTTTCTTGGATAACATTGAGCCCAGAGCTTTCTTCTCTATATCTCTATTTGGATTTCTTCAGCCACTTTAAATTAAATAATACTTTAAATATAATCTTTATCTTCCCCCAAACACATTTCATTTCAAGCATTCTCTGAGAAAATGGTACCAGTAGGTCCTGTGCAGTTTAAGCAAACACCTCATAGTCTTTCTTAGTATTTCCCACTCACATCTGACTCACTACATATATCCTGAAACCTCACTGATTTTACCTCAGACTGATCCCCTGAATACACCTACTCTCATCTATCACAATCGGAGCCACTCTTGTTAAACAAGTCTTTTTCTACACCAGTGCAACAGACACAAAAGGACCAATTGTCTCCATCCCTGTTCCTCTCCAATCCATTATCAACACTGCTACACAGTGATCTCTCAAAAATCATTGTGATCTTAACATTTCTCTGCTTAAAATATTGTAATGATCTCAAATATTAAAAACTGTAAGGTGTGTTTTGGTATCCTTTTCCCTGTCTAACTTTATCTCTGCTGCTTTAATTCTACTCTCACCTGATTAATTTTTTAGTTTTCTCTATCTCCATATTTGTTCACCTGTTTTGGTCTTTTGCAAGGATTTTGTCCATCTAATGCTCCCCTAATGTAAATTGGTTAATTTTCATTTAATTTTTTTTTAACATCTCAGCAGAGTCTCGACTTCCTGAGAAAGTCTTTTTTGACATCCCAGTCTAAATTAGGTGCCAATGTTCACTTCCATGCTCTTTCTTTTTTCCAGCATAGTAATATTGATAATTATTCATGCAGTACTTTTAAAATTACAAAGGCAGATCCATGTCTATCTTGCCTACCTCTGTAATCTAGTACCAAGCAAAATTTCTGGCCCACTACACCTGCTGAAAGCGTTTTGTTGAACTGCTGACGAGAAACATACACTTAGCTACTTTTATACATATATATATTACTTTCTGTTTCCAAAGTTTCCAAGTTTCCATGGAGGGTTAAATAGTGTTGTATATAATATCAAAATAAGTTTCTAGGTTAAAAAGCATTCAGTAAAAGAAAAGAATTGATTTTTTGTTTCATAAATAATCATTGAATTCCAAATATGCAGAATGAATTGACACTTCATGTCTTTGAAAGTAAATAGTGTTTAAAAGTGAGAATGGTTTTACTGAGGAGGATAAAAGAAGAAAGAATGGATAACTTAGCTAAGAATGGTATTGGTGGCTTATAGCAATCTTATTTTAAGAAAAATAATATTATAAATCTTTTCCTAATCATTTAACTACAAGAATGCCCCTAATACTATCAAAAAGCTCTTCTTATCTTCAAATACTTTCACATTCTCTCTGAATTTATGAGCATTAAGGCTTTGCTATCACTATAATTAGATCTACTGAAAAAGTACCTTCTCATTTTTGCCAATTTCTGATTATTCATGGTGATGGCAGAAATACTTAGCATGGATTACTAAAGCTCTAAATCGTTTATGGCACATGAAAATTAGCCCAAATTCATTATGTCTATCAAAAATTTCTATTGGAATAAAAGTTCACCTTTGAGCTTTAGCAAATTTCCATTGACGCTTGAATAAATGCACTGAAGTAAATGTACTAAGTTTTGAAAATAGAAAGAAAAGTATATGGTTAGCTAGTTTTATGTAATCTAAACCATAAACATTAATCAAACCATCAGTTTGGCGTCTTTAATTGGCCCATATTGGACAATTGGAATACAAGTTTGGCTTTGTTAGCCATTGAGAAGAAAGAAAAATACAAAAGGGTAGAGAAGGAGCATAATAAAAAGATTTACTTTGTTAGTACTTACTTGACCACCAACAGAAATGTTAACAAAAATATCCAGAAAACATTTTCTTTATGTGATTCTGAATAGTTCAGTTACAGTCTTCATTCCATGTCATTCATTCATTTATACATTACATGATAATTTATGATCGCCTACTGTGGTCAAATGCTGTGATAACTGTTATGAATTCAAAATTGAATAAGACACAGTTTCTACCTTTTATAGATCATTGCAATTTGTAGAGTATAAGTATGACTGATATTAGAATAGATGCTTGTTGAATCAAATACAAGTTCTAAAATGGAGTAAAATGTAAAATAAAAGCCTACATCTGACTCCCCTTGAAATCAATATAATGTGAATGATACACCAGCTCATCTATGCACTCTCCCAAATCCCACAAAATCTGTGAAGCCCTTCACACTTACCAAATAATTTATTAATTCAATAACAAAATTTTGAGCGCCTACTATATAACATGGCATTCCATAAGCATAGGGGAAAATTCACATTTCTTCAACAAAAGTTGTATTAATGAGTAAATGAAAATTATACTCCAAGCACTACTTCAGTTTTAAATACATAGAAGTATTTACCATTTATAATACAATTTCTTATAAGCTCCTGCAGCATAAAAATCACTAAAAACACAGTCCAGACATGTTTAATTTAAATACTTAAATATTTGATTATCTGAATGAATAGCCTGGTATTTATGATTCAGAAGCTTATGAAACATTTTTGAAATTAATGCCAATATTGTGTTGTATGTAATCTGTGTATACTAGTCAAAGTAATGACATTATTCACAAAACAAACACTGCATCTGTTCCAGGGAAAAGCTTAGTCTCTTATTTCTTTTGACAGTGTGCAGACCTGGGTTCTTCAAAGCCTCACCTCACAGCCAGAGCTGCAGCAAATGTCCACCTCACAGTTATACCCATGAGGAAGCTTCAACCTCTTGTGTCTGTGAAAAGGATTATTTCAGGAGGGAGTCTGATCCACCCACAATGGCATGCACAAGTAAGGAAACCCACTGATACTTGGTGATGCTAACTTTCACCACTTTGAAAAGAGAGCATGATGGAGCCTGTTGCATTCTATTACCATTTTCCCCAAAACAGGCATAACTGTTTAATCTTCCAAAATTGTTTTCTTACCAAATTTCGATTTTCTTAAGTAAACTTTGAAAAGTTGGAGTCCCTGTTACCACTCACTGTTAGAAGCATTCCTATTCCCTAATTTCAAATTCAAACAGAGACAGATGTAGATTTTTTTCGTTTATTTTCTTTTACTGTTCATGAGAGCTAAACATGGCTTTGATAAACCCATTTTCCTGTTCACCATAAACTTTTTTTTTTCATTCTTTGTCTTCTCTGAAGCCAGGCTTCTGATCATGTCAACATGTCATAAATGATACTTTTGTCATTTTCTTCCCCTAACCTGTCCAACTAAAGTACAAAGGCCAGCAAGAGGTCATTTATAAAAGAAGACAGGAAACACTACAAGAACATGGAGTACTGGGGCTTGGCAAATTGGATTTAGGAGACAATATAATACCAAATTTTTAGCTAGGACTTTCAAGCAGTTTTCATGTTTCTTAGAAGTGAGTGTTCTTAACTATTAGTAATTATCTGATCACATAATCATATAATTAGAAGGATGAATAGTAATATAATTCCAACATTTGCAGTGGAGGCATTCACATTCATTGATGGTTTTGGTGTTTTTGTTTTTCTAGTGTTCCACATGTTTCAGAGAAGGAAATACATTTATGTATTTGTTTTCTTGATAAAAATACTTTCATAAGTTTTCCACAGTCACAGTCTCTATGGCAAATCAAACAAATTCTCAAAATGGAAGAGAAGAATGTCTATCTCTTCTCTCCATAAGATTCAATATCCATGACCTTGCCTTGTTTTATTAGTTTTGATACAGCAAACTGTAGTGCTCTCAAAGATGATGACACAAATTTTTGAAACCTACTATTCATTATAGTTCATGTATTCTAGTATGAAATATAAACAGATATACAATTCCTTTAAGCAAATTAACACAAACTGAAATTTTGTCTGAATTTCATAGTGTGAGACATAATTTCATAATTTCTCAATTCTGATATTAATTAGCTCACATTGCTAAAGATCATTCTTTTATCACAAGACTGATCACTTAATAGGTTAGATGATTACTAATTATAAACAATTCCTTTTTAAATAAGTAAATGATATCATTATATATACTTTTGGTAAGATGCATTTGAATAGAGGAGATATAAACTATGATTGAATGTGATACATTTTGGTTATAGTAGACATTATTTTAATTAGTGGAGCAAAAGAATGCCCAGAGAGTAAGGAGAAAATGTGGCCAGACAATAGAGTGGTAAATTAGGGAGAGAAAACCATATATTGAATTATCTTTTAAATTTCATTAATTTTCTAATAGTTATTTTCTTTAAGTGGTCCAGCCACGATCTTTTCTTTCTCACCATAAAAGTGAGTCTCCCTTTCTGTAAATTCACTAGGATTGGGATGAGGGAAAGACTGTGCTTTGGTGGCAGGGACTGCTTAGTCCTCTTACAGGACTTGAGGCTTCAAATCTTCTGTTTCCAGGTGTGCGAATTTCTAATGCTGTGTTTCAAAAGAACACTAATATGTATGCATTTCTCGAAAAGACTATTGGGACTTGTGTGGAAGATCTTTCTAATATGTAATCTGTGAGTGTGTGTGTTCAGTTTTTAGTTGCATTCGTAGCACCACAAATAATGCATTTGATCCCCTTGCACAGATGACTTGATTGATGTTCACACGTTCGCATAAACGTTTTGAATTTTGCTTTCCCTTTGACTCCTTTAGAATTAAATTTATGGCTCCAACTCCTTTTAATACTTTTTGATATATATATATATATATATATATATATATATATCAGGAAAAAATATATATCAGGCAAATAGAATGTTATAAATTTACAGGAAAAGTAAAACAAAAGATTCTGGTGATTCTGCCTAATTCAAAGTACTTCTCATAGCTCTATTTATGGGTCATGTATTACATCTATTAGCAAGGCTGTGGATTTTCAGTAGGTGATTTTTTTAGGTGTCTGTAATCTGAGCCTCTACTTTTACCTCTACTATAGGTCTTCACTTGAATGAGTTTCATTTTGACATTAAGAGGCATATGCATCCCCATCAAATGTTCAGAGAGTCAGAAGTAAAGGAAGAGTCAGACTCTGATGTACTTTTATAGATTTAGAGAAAGCTGTTAAATTTGGGTATATTTCAGATGACAGAGATAAAAGTTTGATATCTTTCTGAACTAGACATATTTCAAGTATATTTTACTTTTTTCTCAGAAGTAAACCTGTAACATTTTAATCTCAAATGACATTTTCTCTGTAACTTTCCACTATTAAATAAGGTAAAGTTTACAGTAAAAAATAATACTTATATTTCCATCTTAAGTAATTGTTTCAACTTAAAAGTAATTGTGTGTGAGGTTGTATGTATGGAAAATTTCACAGGGTTCAATCAGAAATATAGTTGAGGTGGGGATTATTTTGCCAAAAATGGCAACTCATGGGTTATGGGGTCCTTTAATTTAAATGACATTTTGTAAATATCAGATAGCTTTTTTTTTTATCACTTTTAAATTTCGTCCTTAACAGTCATGGCTTAATAAATCTTAGGTAGAAATTAATATTAGTTTCTATATTTAATACAATAAATATTAAAAGAACTAAGCTAAGCCCTCTCAAGTAGCTTAATTTATTCTTATGTACCATTCAGCTACCACCATAGTCCATTCTCTTCCTTGTGGAGAAGTTTTACTTATTAAGTCTGAAATATAAATGAATTTTTTCTCTGGGAACTTGTGACCATGTAACATTAAAAACTGAAGTTATATAACTTAAAATTGACTATAGAGATAGACATTATGCAATTTAGTTTTTAAAAGACTTATTTTTTTAGAGCAATTTTAAGGTTCACAACAAAATTCAGAGTAAAGACTCAGAAAGTTTCCATCTACCCCGTGCTCACGTACATGCGTAGCCTCCTCACTTATCAATTCCTGCCAGAGTGGCATGCGACTGTCACAACTGATATGGACTTAATTTTAGTTCTCTTTAGTAAGCTAATTATTCATTCCAGAAATAAAGTAATATACAGATGGATATTGTTTGTTATTTATACATGAATTTGTTCTGCTGATCCTTCAATATCGGAACATTTTCATTCTTCCTCTCATAGTGCTTTTGAGAGTCATTTTTAAAATAAATTTCTGATTTCCTAATAAGGAAAATTCACAACAGAGCCACAGTATTAAAACAATACCAAAATAAGTGAAGTTTCATTACACACTGCAATGTCCAACTACTTAAATTCTAGGTTTTTTTCTTTATATAAGAGGAAGATTTCAAATGTCATTGGTGATTTCTGTGGATATGTAATTTATTTTGAGGTAGGCTGAGGCTATTTTCCTTGCTGCAGAATTTGTAGTCAAGAGCCACACTGACAAATCCTATTTTCACTCGTGCTCATTACTCAGTAAATCCTTCGTGTGTACTTCCTAGGTTTCTGGGACAGATCTCAATAAGGAGGTAATCAGTTCAGTCCCCAAGGAGAATTTTTCCTTGGATTTGCCAAAGGACTTACCACTTTTTGAATATATAAATTTTTATCTAACATTATTTTTGCATACATAGTTTTACTCAATAATTCTTTGCATTTACACTAAGCAACACATGTATTTTAACTAAACATGTGGTTATAACAATGGCAAGATAAGTTATTTCTATAGACCATAAACCCCACAACTGTCCCAACAAAACTATCACAAAATTTTTCAAAGATTATTACAAATTATGATTCTTGCATTCTCCCTATTTAAAAGATTGATTGCAAATCTTTTTTTTTTTTAATTATTTCCTTGAGACCAGGGATTTGTGTAGTAAGCGATGCCTAATTTTATCATCTTAAAATATGTTTTTCTCACTTTACTTTGCAAACCAGGACCCCCCTCAGCTCCTCGGAATGCCATCTCAAATGTTAATGAAACTAGTGTCTTTCTGGAATGGATTCCTCCTGCTGACACTGGTGGAAGGAAAGATGTATCATATTATATTGCATGCAAGAAGTGCAACTCCCATGCAGGTGTGTGTGACGAGTGTGGCGGTCATGTCAGGTACCTTCCCCGGCAAATCGGCCTGAAAAACACCTCTGTCATGATGGTGGATCTGCTCGCTCACACAAACTATACCTTTGAGATTGAGGCAGTGAATGGAGTGTCCGACTTGAGCCCAGGAGCCCGGCAGTATGTGTCTGTAAATGTAACCACAAACCAAGCAGGTAAGTGTGATGTCCAACCAAATCGTATACCTTAGGCTGAGCTTTGTCAATTATTCCCACAGCTAAGTGAGGGCTGAACTGTATGAGATCTGTAAGAGAACTTCCCATAAACCAGAGGGTTAGGACTTAAAGTAGAATACATGTCAAAATGCTTTATTTAGTTTTAAACAAATAAAAGCTACAGCTTTCTCGGCAGACTCATCCAATGGACAAAAAAAAAAAAAAAGATATGTTTTAATTGAATTTTTTCAATTAAAACGATGTTTCTGGCTCAGATTCATTTATATCAAGAATATTACCTCAAAAAAAAAAGAATATTACCTCAAATTTCACACATACAATTATGATAACTCAAATCTACATATTTTGTTGTTTTGTTTACTTCAAGTTTTTAACTTCATTAATTCAACAGATAATCAGGCAGATTTATTTTCTTGCTTGTTTGTTTGGCATCATAGCTGAATTTTCTTTGCATATTGAAATAGTTTTTTCTTATTTCTCTTATTTTTATAAAAATGTACAAAATGAATTTTTGGATAATCTTTTTATAAAATTTAGAATAACTGTAAACTATACATGAAAACACATTTATGTTCCCTATGAAGATCTTAGAATCACTAGGGAGTAATTATTAGGAAGGAGGGAGTACAGTTTTGCTTGAGCTACTAATTCCCTGCCAGTTTCTGCTTAGATATTCATTTTTAAGTAAGTTAATATAAAGGTCTTCTTTTCTGGTAAAATGTACACCAAATATAAACTATGATTAAACTAATAATTCAACTTATTGTGTGCCAAGAATCACTCAAAGCTTGTGGGTGACTTAGGACTTGTTTTTGTCAACAACAGTTATGCGGGTGGAATGAGGCATTAAATGTCACTTCCCTCTATTCTCTGGCCACAGATCTCAGTTCATGGACTGTCACCTTCTTAGTACCCCAGTTGGACTTTTTCAGTGAAGATACCCTTGCCTTGTGTACTCATAATGAAATAGGATGTGTTTGACTAAATCGAATTGGACTTAGTTCATATACATTAGTATATGTTTGTCGGTTGTAGAATGACTGCATTGACAAGAGAATGCTGTTGGCAACCATGTGCTGCCCACAATAATTTGAATTATTGAATGTGTCAGGTAAATCATGTTATTACCTCTTGAGAATAAGAAAATGCACGCAGTTGAATTAATGGTAGCTTCTGATTGATCAGATTGAGGGAAATATTCAAGAGCAGCCTAGATGATATGAAAGCAATTGAATAATTCACTAGGAATCATTCTAATTACTCTAGATATTCTTATTCATGTTGGATAGATGGTCACAGCATCTTTTTTTTTTATTCCATGAGAGAAAGCATTACACACACATAAATGCTCCTTCCCTAAGTGAATCCTTTATATTTTTCTCCATTTGCTCCCTAACCTAAGGTGGAACTAATAAAAGTAGTAAAGAACTGGATAGGAATAGTGAAAATTAAATTTTCCTTTGCTCTAGACTCATCTGCCAGCAATACTGGTTTATATTGATATTCAATCACAGTATCTAGTCACTATTGTTCAGTAAATGTGAACTGTCTTCTCACATCAAAAAAAAAAAAAAAATACCGGCTTTATAATATGATTTCTGGTGTCTCATGCAACTTCGCATTTCAACTTTGCTTGGTTCTGTGTGTGAGTCTTCCATTAACATACTAAAAACATATTGAACAATCACTAAGAGTTATATTCCTCAGGGAGAACAATTTCTAGCTTGTATAACCTCACCTTACTTAAAAGATATTTCTCTGATGAACTAGGTATAGAAAATGACCGTATATTTTTAAAATGAAGTACTTAATAAATATTTGCTCTAGTTGTTTTTGACTTGCTAGTCTATTCAAACTGCAAAGTGTGCTTTTTGATGTTTAAATACCTTAAATACCATGAAAGAATAATTTTCATCCAACTGTTCATGGCACAGCTATCATATAAAATAAACATTTGTATTCAGAGCATTTTGTTGACTTTTGGTTGCTGCTTTTTTCCAAGTTCTCAGGATACACAAACTGTAAAAGCCTTGCAAACCTATAAAAAATAAAAACAAGAGGTTTTTCTTAGTATCTGACATTCCAGACAAACTAAGTCTCAATTATCACAAAAATTGTTAACTTTAAGTAGCTCCTGTCTTACTTATATTTAATATCATTATTACTGCACATTTAGCAAGTACCAACATTATGGGAAATGGGCTGTAGTAGTTACTTTTTTAATATTTGAGTATGTTAAGCATTAAATGGAAGCAAATTATTTGTGCCATATGTGTTTTTTTATATAGAATTTCTTTCAGTGAATTTTAACTTTACTTTCAATCTTTTTAAGGAGGTTTTTTTGTGAAATGAATTTCTTTCGTAATAGATTCATTTTGGATTTGTAATTTATTTTGGCATTTTCTGATTTATTTTTTGTGCCATGTAACCAATGTGTTGTTGCCTAAAAAAATGACCAACCTTAAAATAAGTAAATAAATATTTTTCTTGGTGTCTTCCTGAGGACTGTAGCCCAGGAGATAGTATTTCAAATTGCTCTTAAGAACTGCTCCAAAGCATGTTGGTTTATAGAGGATTATGTGCCTAAGGAGGAGGAAAGCATATCCATCCCTATGAATAGTTCTTCGTAGTTGTGTGTCACAAGGTAGAATTTGTTTTGTTGCAGAAATTAATGTTTACTGATTTCCATGTAGACATGTGAAAGATCCTCATGTCGTCTTAATGCATTCTGTTTCTATCACATCGTATTATTCAAAAATACTGCCGGCCTGCATCTGCTTATCTGGCTTTCTGGTTCTTTTTGTCTTTGGTTTCTCCTTGAGGTCACTTGAGATAGTCACAGAGAGCTGACAGCAGTTAGCTATTGCAGTTTTACTGCATAGTCTGAACTGTCCAGATTCAAAAATATATTTATAAAGTACAAGAAGAAAAAATAGCAATTTTTTTCAAGTTGAGAATCTTGCATTATGCTAGGAGCTGAAATTGATTAGGTAACCCCAGCTGATTGGGTTATAAAAGTAAATAATGATTTTGTGCTGAAGATAGTGATTAAATGATGAATTTATGGATGTTTATACAGCAGTTAAAACATTTCCCCACTCATTATATCATTATGAAGTCTAGCACCTTGCTCTTGTGAGAAATTGTAAAATTCAAATGATACTTTTTTATATGTCATTTAATAGTAAAGTCAAAATATAAAGTTTTAGACACCTGGCTGACTTTTGATCTCAGGGTTGTGAGTTGGAGCCCCACGCTGGGTGAAGAGATTACTTTGAAAAAAACAAAACAAAACAAAAAAATAAATTAAAAGTTTTAAGGAAAGCTGAATATTATAATTAGTTGGAATTTATAGTCCTTGAAAAATGCAGCAAATAGTAACAGGGAAGCATTGTAAAACTGTGAGGATTTTCATGGTCAAAAACAAAATAATACATCTGAAAGAGGAAAAAATGAGAAAAAAGAATTCACATGAAGGTAAAGAAATGCTGTCTATGGAGGAGTGAGAAATGATAGGAAAATACAATGGGAATACATTAATTTTGTAAAGAACTCTTAACAAATATGTTGCAAAGTGAATAAAATTATGGAAATGCAAGCTATGAATGTTTTAAATTCTTAAACTTAGAAAAGGGATATTGAGTGAGTTCCTCCAGGTACCTGGTGAGTGTATGTCTATTTTATGCAATATATTCTTTCAAAAAGTTGAACTTTCTTTCTTTCTTCTTTCTTTCTTTCTTTCTTTCTTTCTTTCTTTCTTTCTTTCTTTCTTTTTCTTTCTTCTTTCTTTCTTTCCTTTCTTCTCTTCTTTCTTCTCTTCTTTCTTTCTTTCTTTCTTTCTTCTTTCTTTTTTTTTGATAATTTTTCTTTCTTAAAAAAAAGGTATTTCGATTATTTATGTAACATTTCTATTGTTCTTCTGTTTTATTTGTTTAGGTTATCTAAAATTTCTATCTTCTAGTTAGGTATAGGTAGATGGATGAATGGATAGATATATAGGTAGATAGAATGAGTAATATTTCAACACAGTCTGAATATTACAATTAAAATTATGTTAACAACTAGTATCTTTTAAGTTTCATTATTTGCTTACAAAACATTGTGTGTTATATTCGTCTATAAACATAGTTTTAAAGCTTTATTTTAAAATAATTTTGCACTAGGCATACTCTATCAAGGTATGCTATTAAAATATATACAAATTTACGGGATCCCTGGGTGGCGCAGCGGTTTGGCGCCTGCCTTTGGCCCAGGGCGCGATCCTGGAGACCCGGGATCGAGTCCCACGTCGGGCTCCCAGTGCATGGAGCCTGCTTCTCCCTCTGCCTGTGTCTCTGCCTCTTTCTTTCTCTCTCTCTCTGTGACTATCATAAAATAAAAAATAAAAATAAAAAAATATATATACAAATTTAAAGCTTTTTAAATATATAGAAATGTATATTTTATCGCAAGAAAGAATAAGCTCATTCTAACTCAAAACAGACAAATAAAAGTCTAAATTACTAATATTTTAATATGCAAAGATACAGAACCCTAAGTTTGAGGTAAAATAGAGCAAACTGTGTTTTGAATTAAAGTTAGGCTCATGGATTCTATCTTCAGAGGGCTGAGTTGACGTAACGTGAGTTGCAAAATGCAACAAACATTTTGGGGGGATGTCCCAATCTGTCCCAGACTATCAGAAATATCACTATAAAAGTTGTCTCTATGTTTTGATGGTTTTTATTTCTTGGTTCTTGCAAAAGTGTCTGGCGTACATGATAATCCCATTTAATCAAGTACTTTCAGTTTGATACCATTCATGTAGTCGACCAGCATGATATATATTATAGGATGGTGAGATGATCAGGGTTTCCTGAAGACTAAATTATGCTGTAGAGCTGGAAATTTAAGAGGATGCTGAAAAAAGATGGGGAAAGTACATTGTTGCTCTTGCCAAGTTGGCGAGAAATGTTTTATGTGTTTAGAGATGTTAAAAAAAAAAGTTTATTGTAACTCGATAGACCATTACTAAACAATGGTGAAGATGTTTATTCATTTTCATCAGTGGAGAGTCCAAATTGGCTGTATTTGTTATCACCACGTGATTAAATGCATTGTTTGCCAAGATTAGTTTATCTTCTACTCAGACCAACAAGTCATTTAAAGTTTATAACCCCCACTCTTTATTCTTCCATATTTTTTATGATGGCACTAATTTCTGCACACACACACCCCCATAGATACTATAAAGATTTGTGCTTACTCTTTTGGTAGGATGGAGTTTGGCTATTACTATAGTTTCACAGCTTTTCCTTCATGGGCAAAGAGAGGTTTCTTTCTTTTTTTTGTTTTTAAGAATTTTATATATTTATTCATGAGAGACACACACACACAGAGAGGCAGAGGCAGAGGCAGAGGCAGAGGGAGAAGCAGGCTCCATGCAGGGAGCCTGACGTGGGACTCGATCCCGGGTCTCCAGGATCACACCCTGGGCTTTAGGCGGCGCTAAACCGCTGTGCCACCAGGGCTGCCCAGAGAGATTTCTTTCAGATGCAAGATCTTCCAACTATATACTAATGATCTGGTGAAAGAATCAAAGGATAAGATGGAGAAGGCATCACTATACTAGTTGTAATATGGGCTCAGAACAAAATCTCATTCATCACATTACCCACATAACATCCACTTAGATCAGTGTTCCTTAGTGGTATTTGAAATCCATAGGAATTAATGTTAGCTCAGGCACAGTATTCAATAACCTGTGGAAGTTCTGGGCTTTTATCTTTGCCCCGGCCCACTTATTTAGAAATGGTCAGAAATACCTTTCGGAGAAGCTAAAAGGCAGACATATAGTGTTAAAATTATGTTGCTTTGCAAAATCCTTCTTTAAAGGCAATCACTCTGTACTAAAAGTGAAAAAGAGGGTGGTTGCCTGAGTACAGAATGGTTTTAAGTGTTGTTTGTTGTTTACCCTGGTGACTTTGTGGCAGAGGTTTGCTGCCCAGATTCGTGAAAGAGGATGGTGCTGCAAATCACTAGCCCAGGGAAAGATCAATGTTCTAAATTCTACATAAGGTTTCTATTGAATGTCTATCACATTTGCAGTATTATAGAGTTAAAAAAATGTAAATTGGAACATTTTAAGTCACAAACCATGCATAAACTAACTCAGGTCTGGGAATTGGTGAGATACCTTGACTTACTAGCTCACTAAATTTTGATTTGTATTTCTCAGACCTTCATATCATTAGTGGCACAAATAAAATGACTCATACTTCTGGTCTTTGGATACCAGAGTACTAAGGCTTGTTGCCATTCAAATCCTGCTGCCGATTATGAAATTCATGCCCACCTCCTTCTGATGGAAAGTGGTACTATGTGGCCTCTGCAACAGCTAAGCCTTAAAGAAATCAATAAATGTTTTACTGCAGCTTTAATTTCTGTGTTTTCAAGTATAGAGAACAGAAATTATAAGGATAAATAAATAAATGTGGCACTGTCATGAATTTATTTCTTATCATTATGACAAAGAAACTGTCTTCTGGATCCTTCCTGAAGATGTGATTAGTGAGTATTTTCATAGGTCTTGAAAAATAAATCCATCATAACGCTTCCATTTCAGAAGGTCATTTAATTCCTTCTTTTAAATAAAAGAAGGAATTCTCAGTTTTTGAGCTTTATTTAACTTTGGCCACTTTTCAGTCCAGGTTTTGGCCAACAAATTGAAGAAACATTTAGTACTTGTGCCAGTGACATGGAGAAATACATTGAATCCAGACTCTATAATCATTCTAGCTTGAATTTTGTTATTTCTAGCTCCTATGAATGTGAGAAACTCATAAAATCCATTTTACACACATTTCCTAAGTTTTGGCAAATTTAAGTTATGGAATCTCGTGAGTCTCATATCCAAGAAGCTTCTTGCCCCCAATATGGACTTGATAACTAGCTTTCAAGAAAATGTTGGTATCCTGAATTCAGATGGAGTAATAGGTTTGGGCAGGAAGAGAATTGGTTCCATCTATCAGTTAACAATCTTAGATAAGGTGTGGGCTTGGTAATGAAGGTGTGAAGAAACCACTTCCTCAGTCAGGTGTGGAACAACTGCATCCAGTAGCAAGAGAGACTCAGTAAATTTTAGAACTTGGGAATCTTTTGAGTCATCTGAATTCTTCCACATATCTGCATTCCAATGCTGAGGATTTCACTTTTTCTTCCAATCAGTGGCCTCATTTTCTCATAAGGCAGTGCAATAAGTTCAATCATTTTTACAATTCAGGAATTCTATGAAATAAGACTTGGATTTTGATGTGCAGGTCTGTTATCATTTTTCACTCGAGTAAGAGGACTTTTGGCAGGGAGACCCTCTGATCATCTCAATATGATTTGAGCTGAAAATTTAAATTTTAAGCTTCTTATTTTATTTCTTTGAATTCTGCAGTGCAGTCAGATATAGCCAATTCTCCTCATATTTCTTTTTCTCATACTTTTATAGTACTAAAACAGATGGAATTCGGTCACTCAAAATATTACTGTCAAGAAGCCCTTTATTCGAGGTGACCACAGGTGATGAAACATGCCATAATAGGCCAGCCATTGTTAGATTACCACCCCTGAATACTAAATAGGTCCTTGCTACATTAAAATACCACTAAGTCAAGTCACAGAGTCTATATTCCCATTCCTTTAAGGACTATTGCCTGAAACATTTTTCTTCGGGGAACAATTTTTGTTTTTAATGTCTGTTTTCTTAGTTGCAAACAAAATCTACACCAGCTGATTTAAACAGGAAAGGTCCTTTAATATAGGGTATTAAGTGGCTCATACAATCATTGAGAAGAATAGATTCAAAGATTAGAGGCTATGTTTCTAGAAGAAATGCTTGGTACTCTACAGCTGAATTAGCCTGATGAAGGGAAACATTGCCACTACAGCCATCAAGAAGTAAGTATCAGAGACTTGACTTTATTGCAATTGATAGTGCCACTGGTAGCATTGCTCTTTCAGAGTCTCAAACTTGTACTGAAAAATTGTCAGTATTGTCACCAGAAAATATTCATATTTTGCTACCATCTTCACCAGCAGAAATTAAAAAAAGAGAACTTCATGAAAAACCTGATTTCTCAATTTGCTTATTTGAATCAATATCTTGCCTGGGCAAGTCTGATGCATCTCAAGCTGAATACCTTTGTCCTAGAAAAAAAGGAAACTGGATTTTTTTGAGTTCAGATTTCTATATTGGAGAGATAAGATTTATTACCTCGGTTTTATAAATACATAAAGTGACATTCAATGAATTTATTCGAATTTGGATTGCAATTTCTACATATCAATTGCTGGACAAGTTATCTCTAATATTTTGGGAAAATCTGATTTCTCAAGTAAATTATTTTACTTATATCTCGCTCTTTTCTCTCTCTTTTTCCCTTGTTCCCTTTTTTCTTCCTTCATTATTTCCTTCCTCCTTCCCTTTGTTCTTTCTTTCCTCCATTTATATATTTGTATTTCAGGTGTTGAGGGTTGAGTTAATAAGATTCCTCAACTCTTGGCATATTACCATCTTTGAACTATGAAAGGTTCTGACCTGGTTTATATACTTTCTTATGTACCACTTTTGTCTTAAATCCATTTGTCATTTCCCACACTAAAGAGCAGATTCTTTATATGATGTGGGGATTTTTGTTGTAGTTGTTCATAAATATTCTTATCAAATATTTATTTAATATTGAATATATATGTTTTTAATTTAATTCAATGGTTATTTTAAATATCTTACTCGGTCAACTAATTTTTTACTATAATCTAAATATTTCACTCAATAACAGAGATTCAGATTCTCTGACTACACAATTTGTGAGCATTCTTTTTTCATTTTAAAGTCCTAATATAGTGCATTTCACTCAGCATACATAAATTTTCTTTCAGAAAAAAGAAAATTAAAAAGAAAAATATCAAAAAATGGAAAACAACAAAACTAGTAGACCACATTTTCAATTATTTTGTCATTTCCCTATACAATATACCTAATATAGTTTTATTGGCTTCAAAATGAGATACAAAAAGTAGAAACTGTGTGTGTGTGTGTGTATGTGTGTGTGTATGTGAATTTGTTGCACAGAGTAGTAGATTAGTGTTTTGGTTAAGCTTCTAGATCGTGGAGCCAGACTTTCTGCTTTCCATAATGTCATTGCCATTTACTAGCTGTGTGACATGAGAAAGTTACTCAGACCTCCCAGATACTAAATGATAGCATCTATCACAGAGGATGGTGTGAGGATTAAATGAGTTAATATCTATAAAACAATTGGTGTGCTGCCTAGCATGTAATAAGGCATTAATAAGGGTCATATAATAGCATTTAAGAAGCTTTTCAGGGCACATGTGTGGCTCAGTGGTTGAGCATCTGCCTTTGGCTCAGGTCATGATCCCGGAGTCCTGGGATCAAGTCCCATTATCAGGCTCCCCTCAGGGAACCTGTTTCTCCCTCTGCCTATGTCTCTGCCTCTCTGTGTGTTTCATGAATAAATAAATAAACTCTTGAAGAAAAGAAACTTTTCACTAATATTCTATATACTATAAGTCCATGAGAGAAACTATGGGATAAATAGGTTTTAGACCTTATGAGTATACAAGGGAAAAAACATTCAAAAGCAAAAATAAATATATACAACCACTAACAAAACAGGTAACAACAGTAACTGCTTCAAGCTTAAAGGAGTAAAGCATGAATATTATTTTTCCATTGGTGACTCTATCTTCAATGATGTCTTACAACACTGAGTTTTATATAATTTTATATTAGTGGTCAAGTTTTTCTATTGTTGATAAAATAACCAGAGAGATAGCATAAAGACAAAAGAATGAAGGTATCAAAGCAAGAGCAAAAATGAGGAAAATACGAACTAACTAACTAACTAACTAAATAAATAAATAAATAAATATCAGAATGAAAGCTCATTGGAAAACAATAACAAAACTCCAAACAAAAAAGAAAATAGGTAATGCTTTTTATTTGAATCAAAATATATTTGGAAAAAATATTAAGTTTGTTAACTACATAATTTTTGTGTGTGGATTGACATTAATTTTGGAAGTTTATTTCAAAGTTTCAAAGGAAAAATATCTAAGAGACAAATGTTTTGTGTAATTTCATATCACGGATGTCTCTACATCAACCTTGCACCGATGCTTCTCTGACCAATTACTGTTACTATGGCTATCAACAAAAAGCTTCTCATTTTGCCAACTGAAGCTGCCCATCTAAATTGAAACTCAAGTGAGGTGCAAGTTCTGTGCTTGATTCTATGCCTATTTGCTGTTTTGAAAACATTGCTCAAAGGTGAGACTCTGATTATTTTGTCCATAACTCATCTCTGATTTATTTAATAAGGATTAAGTGGACAGGCTGCAATATTTTCAGAAGCCATCAGAGTTCTTGTTTGGTTCAGTGGCTTTGAGAACTTGCTGAAGATTCACCTGGTTTCTACAAAGGCACTTCAGAGTCTTCTGTCGCTTCTTTCTCCCTTCTACCTACTGTGGTGACAATGGCAGATAATGATGCCTAACATGTTTCAGCACTTATTGTGTGCACATTGCTATGTGAAGAACTTTATTTGCATTTTCTTCTTTGATCCTAGCAGTATCTTCATGACATAATATTATTATTATTCCCATTTTTAGGATGAAGAAACTGACGTTTAAAGATGTGAAGTGATTTGCCCAAGGTCACAAATCTAGTAAGTGAGGGAATAGGAATCTAAACCAAGAAATTCTTACCCTAGAGCCACAATACTCTGAATCCCTAGGAAGTATTTCACATGCTATTCCTCTATCTGAATTCCTATTTCTTATCTCCTTGTTCGAGATAGCTCAGGCTTCAGATCTGCTTAAATTGCTGCTTCCTTGAGAAAAGCTTTCTCTTCTCTTCACTTTAGGCATGCTTCTCTAACATATTCCAGAGAACAAGCACTGTAATGATTTCTTCTCTTGTCTGTTTTTCTGGAATCTTTCCTTATGGGTCACAACGGTGCCTAATACCTGTTTGTTGAAACAATTTATAAATGAATGAATGAGTTTGATGGTTTCTGTATTATTCAAATTAGTATTGTAATTCGGTTACTGGTACTGATGATGTGTAATGTGTTTTAAAGATTTTTGGAGTTCTTCAAATAATTTTATGCCAGAATGTTGTGTTGTGTGTCATTTACTTACTTACGTACTTACTTACTCTTAAGGATCCAGACAGAGCCCTAATTGTAATTCATAGGTTTACACTCTCCAGGACTCTAAAATAAGATATTAATAAGGTCCCTCACTTAGCTTGCCTGTCTACTTTCTTAATCTCTTTGATTTAAACACTCTAATCTTGACAAAAGGATTCATTGAGTAGGACTGAACCCATTCTAGAGAAGAATTTTATATAACAATTGCCATGCTATTTAAGGGTAACGCATGGTATTTGTGTTTAAGGATTACTTACTCTTGGACTCCACATCCTAAATTTGTGACTAAGTATATCTGACAGAGGGCCTGAGAATCTACACATTCTCTCTCTCTCTCTCTTTCTCTCTCTCTCTCTTTCTGTCACACACACACACACACACACACACACAGAGCCAAGGATTCTGCTGTAAGGTGTGTTTGGCCCCCATTTTAAGGAAAATTATACTTACCAGAGGTTCTGATATGTTTCCTATCCTTTCTGTTTAGGCAAATAGTGACAACCCCTTAATGAGGTTTGTTTGGTGTTGCCTCTCCCCAAAGTTCTCTACAAAATACCTGCTGACAGTCTGTTTTTATACCAGGAATGATTTTGTTACCATTCTTTCTCTCTAATCTGGAAACTCTCTTCTGCCCCTTGCTTACCTGCAAACTGGTTTTAAACTCTGCTCTTTTGTGTCAATTCTGGTTGCAAACTAATTCCCTATTCAACAGAAACATGATCAATGATCCATTTCCTCTGTGAACCATTAAACATTCTTGTGGCTCAGCTCAAAATCAGAGCATCTCAGCATTTGAACTATTCAATCATTTGTCTCATTGGCATGTATGCTATGAACTTATTTGCGTAAAGATGCATATTGTAAATTGATATGCATAGAATATCAATTTCTTTAAAACCTTATTCTGAAGTGCCAATCCCTTTATTACTAGTCCTTGAGATCAGAGTTCTAAAAGCCTTCCCAATGGCTTGGTGTCATGCAAATCTTCTTAGTGTGCTCTTTAGATGTAGTATCATAGTGAAACCACAGTTGCAAAATGTTTAAATTAAGAATATGCATGAGTCCTTTATTAAATTATAAGCAAAGTTCACTTAGAATACTGAAACATTTTTTGCAGAACTTGTTGAAATAACTTGTTCACGTTATTTTCCTGAAATTGACTATTATACATTCAAATACCAAGTATGTATTTAGTACCTCCTGCATTCATTATTCTCTATTGAGCGTTCTGAAAGATACAAAAGTAGTTGAAGACATGCTTCATCCACAGAGGATTTTGTTTGCCCACTGAAGAATTAAAGAATAAGGTCTAATAAAGTAAAACAATTAGAAAGGAATTAATGACAATTTGGGCATTAAGCATCATACTCATCTTTGAATGACAATATGGATTGACTTGTCGACTTCACATTATGTTTTTTTTTTCTGTTTCGCATCCTTTATTACATGTATATTCGTAAGGCATTAATTCAAACCCATTTAGTCATGATATGTGGGTGCATTTACTCAACATAGATGATAAACCATTTTTGTAATTGCCTTTGCATCTATTTAAGTGACCATGCCTAGTTTGGTAAACATCAATACAGCATAATCAATCTTTACTGATAATGGCCTATTGTAGAGTGATATACTAACACAAAATGAAGTGGGAAAAGAAATATCTTAAGATTATTTTACTGTGGGGAGCATTTCATTTACTTTGTTATATCTTATTGTATTAATAATTGACAGTACATTTGATACATTATTGGAATACAGTCAGAGCAAATTGCCTGTTTTGTAGCTCAATACAATGATACCAATATCTTCTTTATCAAAGCATCTAGCTTGACAAAGTTTTTTGAGGATGGGAATGTTTTCCATTAAACAAAATATACTTTGAGTGCCCACTTTTTGATCTTACTTTTCACAAATTCTCCTCCATCAGTAATAAAAAAAGAGGCTAGTTTATTGAATCTTCAAGCTTAGAAGGCTTGAGGATATGACCTGCATGCAAACTGATGCTTAAATTATGAATAAAGCAATGATTTCCTTTGGACTTGTGGTGGTTTGAACCAAATATAAATAAATATTATTGAGACTCTGCAGTCTCTCTGTTTTTGTTATATCTGCCTATTTAAAGTATATGTCAGAATGGCTAAAAAAAGAGACAAAAAATAATAAGCATTGGTGAGGATGTGGAGGAAAAGGAACTTATGTGTACTCTTAGTGAGAATGTAAATTGGGTAGAGACACTGTGGAACAGTATGGAGGGTCCTCAAATATTAAACATGGAAATAGCATATGACCCAATAATTCCACCACTCACTATTTACACAAAGAAATTGAAATCTCTAATTCAAAAAAGATATATATACCCTTCTGTAGGTAGCCAAGGTATGGAAGCAACCTAAATGTCCATCAATAGATGAATGGTTAGAGGTGCTTGGGTGGCTCAGTCGCTTAAATATTGGACTCTTGCATTAGGCTCAGGTCATGATCTCAGGGTCACGAGATGGAACCCTGTGTCACGGAGCCTGCTTAAGATTCTCTCTCCCAGGATCCCTGGGTGGCGCAGTGGTTTGGCGCCCGCCTTTGGCCCAGGGCGCGATCCTGGAGACCCGGGATCGAATCCCACGTCGGGCTCCCGGTGCATGGAGCCTGCTTCTCCCTCTGCCTGTGTCTCTGCCTCTCTCTCTCCTCTCTTTCTGTGTGACTATCATAAATAAATAAAAATTAAAAAAAAGAAAAAAGATTCTCTCTCCCTCTCCCTCTGCACCTCACATCCTACTCTCTCTCTCTCTCTCTCTCTCTAAAAAAATTAATAATAATAGATGAATAGATAAGGAAAATGTGTAACACACACAGCCATAAAAAAATGAGATTTTGACATTTGAGAGAGCATGAATGGACCTAGAGGATATTATGCTAAATGAAATGGCAAATACCGTATGATTTCACTCATATGTGGAATCTAAAAACAAAACAAATGAATACACAAACAAAAAGCCAGAACTAAGCCTACAGATACACAAACAAATTGATGATTGACAGAGGCAAGGAGGGTGGAAAAATGAGCAAAATGGGTAAAGAGGAGTCAGAGATACAGGCTTCTAGTAATGAAATTAATAAATCATGGGAATTAAAAGGTATAGCATAGGGAATAGAGTTAATAATATTGTAGTAACATGGTGTGGTGATGGATGGTGGCTATCCTTGTGGTGAGTATAACATACAGAGATGTTGAATCACTATGTTGAACACCTGAAGCTAATTATGTGCCAACTATACTCAAAAAGTTTGAAAAATAATAAAGTACTTGAATTTAGAGGGCCTCTATTTTTTAAAATAGTTATTTTTCTTTAATAAAATAGTAAACAATATTTCAGGGTGAAAACTCATTATCCTATAAATTATTAATCTTTCAGGTTATAATTTCTGTCATCAACTGTCTACTCATATCAACAAGGCGTCTTTTGTTATTAGTTTTACTTAACTAACCCTATATGTTGTAGATATAAAGGGAAATACTTCTATTTTAGAAGGAAAAAAATAGACTCTAAAGAGTAAATTGGTATTGTTTCAAAGTTATCATTGGTAGTAATGGGAATTGTGGTGGTAGCTTAGTGATTTATTTATTTTTGTCTTGGTTGACTTTAAACAATGAAAAATTATGTGTGAGAATAAAAGGATTCAAAGATTAAATGAAAAAAAAAACAAAGATTAAATGAATAATTTTTAATTTCCCAATATGATGCCAGTATTGATATTTTCAGAGAGAAGCTAGTCAGTTAGTTGCTCAAGACGTTCATGGGACTTATGTCTATTTTTCTAGGGACTAGCCCTGGAAACATTAGTGGTCCCTTAAAACTATGAATCACACCTTATATACATAGTAGGGGACCTTAATGTCGTGTAGTCTGATTTTTTTACTTTTTAAAGTGCTGTTATTATTTCTAGCCCTACAACTTACTTTATCTCTTTTAAAGAAAAAAATCCAACACTCTATGCTGCCTTTAATCAAGATAGATAGTATTCACAAACTTGGTTATTACAAGTCAGCAGAGAAAAATAAATGTGTTTAGAAAATGTCTCACAGTCTTTTCCAGTTAATTCCATATAAGATGAGATTCTTGGGTCAAAACTGTATGAACTTCTGTAAGGACTAACCATGACTGTTTTGAAAAGCTATTGCTTATTTTATTAGAAAATGACTCAATAGTTCAACTAGAATCTGGTTTGACAATAATTTACCTTCCCTTGATTTTCTTATTTGTTTTTGTCTCAGTAACATGAATAGTTTTTTTCATATTAAATCAGAATTCATCATAAAATTCTTGATTAAATACTCTCTACATTTATTTTAAAGATGCTGACAATAATAATGATGATGACTGTAAAAACACTTCTATATGCTGAGTTGTTCCAATTTTATAGAAACGTGTTAGCTAATTTTCTTAAAAAAAATCTCAAATAATTTTGGTGAAATTGGAAATAGCAACATAATTTACCTTTTATTCCTGAAACTGGTCCTCTTTCCCAAATAGATATGAAATAGCCCTTACATTCCTCACCTGCATTCAACCTTCACCTTTTGTCCTGAGAAACTAAAGGGATCTCATATTTCATCTAACACAGCCATGTCTTTGTTTTTATTTTTTTAATTCTCCTATATAAGAGCCATTTTTCCTTACATAATATTTCTAAAATACAAATAACAAAAGGGATCATCCATTATCTTATTTTTCCTTCATACCAATTCATTGATGTATTTAAGTTGTATCTGTATTTTACACACAATTAATAGACTAGAAATTTAATTTTGCAAGTAACAAAAATTCAACTAGAATGTATTTAAACAACACAGAGGATATATGTTATCATTGAAAGGTACCAGTTTCAGGAATAGTTTGGTCATGGATCTGGCTCTATTTCTCTGAGATTTGTACTGCTTAACCCTCTTCTGGTCTGCCTTGACTCAGATGGAATTCTCCCATGGTAGCAAAATGGCTGTAGCAATCCCAGACCTCATAAACATATAGCACATCATACCAGGGCAGAAAATTTTCTTCCTCTATTTATCAACTGAATGGCTTATTTAGGAAAGCCTTGGTTGGGATAACTGGGCTTTTCTCCCCATGTGGTCTTTCAACCTGTAGCCGGTCTCTTTGTTGAAAACAGGTTCCAAGAAAAATAGGACATGATGATGAGTAAAAAGCCAAGTAGGGCAAGTCAAAAGGCTCGTTCCATCAAAAAGATTCTGCAGTCACATTAATGACTTTGGTTTATTTTCCAAGCATGCAAACTCTCTAGTGCTCTCTGATATTCTCATCTGTTGTCCTGACTGCCTGGCATTAGATCATTTTTCTCTTGCTTCTCCCATTGAGTGGAAGACAAATCTCTCCCTTTATGCTTAGATTTGTTAGAGGTGTGGTCCCCTGGGAAACAAACAGGAGAATCAAGTTTCACTCTGCTCTAGTGCCAACTCTATTATATAATTCTAAATAAATTACCTTGTTTGTCGCATTGAGGGTTAAGGAGCTATCACTTTTGAATATCTCATTTATGCTTTCTGTTCCTGACTATTCAGTTCAGACTATTGCCTGTAAAAACTTAAGGGGGAGATAAGCAATCTGTACAAAAAGTGTCTGTTTTAAATCATGTATTATTGGGGAAGGTTTGGAGTCCTTTTTGAGATTTTTCCCTCCCTCACTTCCACATTGGACCATCACTAAATCCTACCCATTCTTATTCTTAAATGAATGTATAAGTCAGTTTTTTTCCCACCCATTCCATTGATAATACTATGATCCAAACCACCATAGTTTGGTAACTAAATTATTACAATGGTCTCCTAATCAATCCCTTTGCTTTCCCTTTTTAGACCTCTATAGTTTATATTCCACATAGCAGCCATGGGAATCTCTTTAAAATGTATCAAATGATATCACTTCCTATGCTCAAAAACCTCTAAGGACTCTATTTCCCTCAGAGTTAAAGATAGGTTTGTAGTATTTGAACCTTCGCTGCTTCTTTGGATGACCTCATCTCCCAACAATACCTTTTTACCCACTCAGTTTGCAGGTAGGCTTGTCTACGTGTTAATCACTGAGCTTTTCAGGCATGTACTAGCCTCAGGACTTTTATAGTTGTTATTACTTCTGTCTAAAACCATCTTTCCCCAAATAGCCATACTTTTCCGTACTTTGGCATCATAAACACTTTTTTTCCTCTAATACCTTTTCAGAAGTGTTTTTGTGACCATTCTATTTAAAAATGTATGCTTGTGCTTGTAAGCACCCCTGTGCACATGCACGTGCACACACATACGGCCCACCCCGGTCTTTTTTTTTTTAATTTCACATATTGTTTTTTTTTCTTTTTCCCATAGCACATATCACTTTATAATATTTTTTAAAAGATTTTATTTATTTATTCATGAAAGACACAAAGAGAGAGGCAGAGATACAGGTAGAGGAGGAAGCAGGCTCCCCACAGGGAACCCAATGGGGGACTGGATCCCAGGGCTTTGGGATCTTACCCTGAGGCGAAGGCTGAGACACTCAAACACTCAACCACCAAGCCACCCAGGCATCGCTCTAACATTTTATTATTTATTGAATTTGCATGCTTTTTTTTGGGGGGGGGGGGTCTCACCCTGAGAATGTAAGTGCCCTTAGTGCAGGAAGTTTACTATAATCTCTTGCCAAGAAAGGTACATGCATATAGAATTTGATGAATATTTGTTGGAATAATGTGTGAATGAATGATAAAAGCCTTTTAAAGGTATCTTTTCACCATAGATATTTGTCTTAGGAAATTGGAAGATATATTGTTTTACCAAGCACAATCATTACCTCTTCTTAATGCTCTAATTATTGCTTATCTTGCTTTAAAATATGTCATTCCTTAATTGAACAGCATAAAATCCCACATGAAAGACATGCCCTAGCCTCCTATTACCTCCACTTTCTGACTGATTAGCTCCTACTCAATCTTTATTTCCCATCTAAAGTGACTTCTTTCAGGAAGCTGTCTTTGAATCATCAAATCTGAGACGAGGCCTTACTTCAGGTTCTGGCACTTTCTTCACTTGCATCAAATATGTTGTAATTTGCTTTCTCGTCTGTCTCCCCAACTATGCTCTAAGCTCCTTGAGGGCAGAGATTATGCATGCTTTAGTCATAGCTAAATCCACACTGTCTAGGATGGTTCTAATACATAATACGCGTTCGTAAATAGTTTAAATGATTAAATACATGAATGTAATTCATTGAAATGCCATTAATTTTCAAAATCAGGAATTATTTTTTAAATGTCATTTTATAAATAGAAAACCTGTTTCCTCTATACTCATACCAATTCTTCCTGACTCTTTAAGCACCCAAAAGCAACGCTGGTTTTCAAATAGAATTATCCTAATTTTGCCAACATACAGTCATAATTTCTTCATTTTAAATATTCATTTTAAATCTTGCCTGACTTCCTCTTAAAATACTTAAAATACTATTGTACTTATTGTGTATGCATTATTCAACTCTACAATTAAATTATTTCATAAGTAGTTACATAAAAATCATTGTTAGGTAAAACTATCCCAGCTTTTGGGTTTTTAAGTTCTTTGTAAGATTGTATAAATTATTATCTATTTAGGTTAGGTTAATTGAGTGCCCTAAAATAAAACTGTCTGCTGTCCTTTGTGTTGTGTGTGTTGTGTTATCAATTCCTTGAGACAGAATTCACATATCTTCTTTTTTTTCTCTCTCTCTCTTTTCAATTTGTAGGCATGCCAGTCATTTGAAATTGGTTCTGAATTTAAAAAAAATATGGAAAATAATCTACATATGGAAAAACTGATGAGTTTTGAAACTTAATTATTTATAATGAATAAAATTGAGGCCAATCAATGCACATTTGCAGAAATCTTATGCTGTGCATTTTTAAACACTTACTACTTTATTTAGTATATGACTGGAGTTTCTTTCCTACTTTTCATGATACTCTGAAACTACAGTTTTGTTCTTCTTCAAATAGGTGAAAGGCAAAGTTTTATGAGGTCTATGAGTAAAATTACATCTCATATTATAATATATAGTCTTTAATGTTTGTGGGATTTTTTTCTGCATGCATACAAAAACAAATAGAATAAGAAATCATCTGCTTAACCTTAATTAAGGAAGTGGAGATTTATAGATAGATTTTAAATTTAAGAGTCAGGAAGGATTTTGCACTAATTTGCTGAGTTATATTTGATGTCTACATTTAAGAGTTGTGGCCATAGTTTTTTTTTTTTCTAAGAATATCTGTGCACATAAACATCTATTATCTGGCAAAATATTAAATCTTAAACATACTCCTACCTATGCTAAGAGAAAAATGTTCATGTAATGTAAATAACAAAATTTCAAGAGAAAAGTTCCACAAAGGTTTTTGTATGATTCATATTATAGACAATGACTTTTGACAGCATCTGAATGGATTTATATTTAAATGATGACTGTAGAATATGAAATAACTGTCAAAGGCTACTCAATCATCAGAAGGGCCAATGCTGAGGCACAGGTGTCTGGAATCCCTAGCCAGTGCTCTTCAAATTTCACCTTGTTGATTTCTTTGATTTTCTTCCTAGCTAATGGTGCAAATACTAATTTAAAGAGCTTCCTATTACTTTAAAAGTTCTTTATTAACAGCAGTGATATTTCTTATAACTTTTATAGAATTGTTTCCAACTCATGACCGGGATATACTAAATAAAATCCAGTTCAGACAAAAAAATTTACAGATATCACTGAAACCATGAATTCATGCTTGTTAATGTCATTATTAAATGCCTAAGTAAAGGATCATGTGTGTTGAGTGACTTTCCAATGGCTTTGCCTGGAATACGGAATGAAAATTGTGTGTTATACAAGAACACATATATTGTAAGTGACAGAGAGCACTTATCTTCATTTTTAAAAGTGTTACCAATGTTGTCCAGCTTATTTGCAAGTATAAATGATATATGCATGTTTACATCCATAATGTGAGTTCTTTTTGTTAAATAGTAAACATTAGTTACAACCTCAAGAATAAATATATAAAATGATACCTTTGTGTACTATGCACTGACTTTTTTATTTATGGTTCATTTTTATTTATGGTTCATATTAAGTACAATTTTAATTCTCAAGATTGCATTTATTATCCCCAACTTTTTTAGACATCTGAGTAAAGAGTTTGTTTCATTCTTTCTATACCTAGGCATAGAGATGTCTGTGTAAGCTTCTAATTTCCAGAATAAAAATCATAGCTATGGTAGGATATAAAAACATGGCCACAAATTCTTAAAACTCCTTCCATCAGAGGTAGACCGTTATATCTGGCTTGGTTTGGGATTTTTCTTGACTAAAGAATGAGGTTGGAAGTAATGCGTAATTTCCGTAGGCAAGGCCTCTAAAGACCTACAGCTTTCTCTCCCACTGTCTTGGAACTTTGAGACTATCATGTTCCGAGGAAGTCTGCTCTAACTTTCTTGGAAATGTGAGAGCACCTGAAGAAAGAGGTCTCCAGCCTTCCCATATGAAGTCCTAACTTGAAAATGAGACAATCTGGGACAAACCTAGTGCCCACCAGTTCTGCAAGATATATGTAGCCATGACAGCAAATCTAGTAAAGGATAGCAGAAGAATCACCCAGCCAATGCTCAGAATTGTGAGTAATGGTAAATCACTGTTGTTCCAAGTCACCAAATTTCTTTGCAGTAATTGGTAATCAACAAAATAGCCAACATCTGTGGTGTGCTTACAAAATATTCCAACTGCTCTAAGCACTTAATGAACACTACTTCATCATTATCCAGATCATTCCTCCTTAACTTAGTGGAAAAGTGACATATTAAAAGATTGAAGTTACTTACATACAACTAGTAGAGACATCAGAGTTTGAATCCATGCAATTTTGCTTCAGAAGCATTCCATTAACCATTATTGCTGTATTAGTTACCAAAAATGATTCAGAAATCAGCACAGATGATTCAGTCTTAAAAGACCAGAACTTCCCCAATTGCCTTGTTTAATGTATGAATATGCATAAATTGTGCTATTTATCTGTCTGTCAGTCTGTCAAACTATCCCTTCATCAACTTTGGTGTACATAGGCTTTATTCCTCCAGTGCAGCCATGTTCTTTTTAGCTAACTGCATAATTATTCAATATCAATTATATCCTGTCACTGTATTTCTGCAGACCTGACCTGAGTTTTTTTTTTAAGATGACATATCATTAGCTTTTGTTCTTATTTTGTTCCTTCTTATATTTCATATTTTTATATCCATATTCTCAAATTTAAGATTCTTATTTATCTTTTTAAAATGTACCTCATTTTTGAAGCTGTCAGTGAAGTTTTGTCCCACGCATTAAATGTGCCATTTGTCTGAGGCTGCAAAGTATATAGATCTCTTATGAAAGTCATGACTTGAGCTCGATAGTTTGACTAATAGCCTTTATCTGCTCTCTTGTGATATATTTTAATGATTTTTTTGTGTGTAGAACATAGTACATTTAAAACAAATACTTTTAAAAAGAGCACAAGACAGTGTTGAGGAATCATTAATTTATTTGCTATTTGTTCAGTAAACCTGTATATCAAAAATACATTCATGATAACAAATTGGAAGTCCTTTGAAAGAATAATATTATACATTTAGATTTATAATGATATTATTTTTCTGTGCAAACACCTATCATTTACAGGGATACAGTTTTAACATATATGAATAAATTATAGAAAACCAAACATAAGAACAACAAAATTATAGCCAAATAGGAATATAGTGATATATTGATAGAATGATATCACTCATTGTGATTAGATCTGTTCCTCACTTAAAATCTTCACCACAAACCATCTAGTTTTTAGCCTTAACTTGATTTAGTCTTGATGGCTAGATGTAAATTGGCACTATCTCTTTTATTGGTAATTGTTGGTTTGTTAATAAGTGAATGCAAATCTGAAAATTTTAAAATTCAGCGATATGGCACAGCATTGCAGAGACATTTATAATAAATGAATGTGTGGCGATCATGTGAAAATTTATAGTAAATGTTTATGTTTTTCCCCATGTTTACAGATATTTTATCACACCAAAAATATATGACAATTATATCAAATTTCATGGTATAACTATTATGAAATGGTTACATATGAAATCTGAGAACAAAGTAAAAAGAATACTATCTAATGAAAAATCACTGTTATACTTCTTCATCTCTCTTCTTTCATCTCAAACATTCACACACTCAGATATGCATTCATACACAGACACACACATACTTGCTCACACACAATCTCTTCCACCATTACTATTGCAGACAATGAGACAAACATATATTTAAAGTAACTAATCCCCAGATGTCAAATAAATGCAAGTTATTTGGAAAAGTTAATGTAAATCTAGAAGACGAAGAAGTTTATTGTTTTCTTTTTAACCTAGCTGTGAAGATAATGAATAATACTATCTTATATTTCAAATACCTGCATGCTATATAAAATATTAAATGCACTTTTGTTATGTATACACTCTATATAGCTGTTGACCTTGAAAAGTCATTATTTATAACTAAAAGTTATTGATTATTTAGTATGTTCCAGAGACAAGGCTAAGTAATTTACATTCAGTACTTATATAATTCTCCAGCATCCCAAGTGGAGTTTTCATTTGAAGCTAACAAAACTGAGGTATAAGGAAACTAAGTAATTTTTTAATAGTATAGTTAATGATGGAACTGAGATTCAAACTATGTCTGGCCATCTCCAGTCAGGTAGTTAAACTCATATTTGGTAATGTGAATATAGTATTAAATATTATGTATTTGAAAATAGACTACATAATATTAAGTTCTGTACTATATACATATTTAATCTTGCTAAATATAGACCCATTACCAGGATCTATGTACATGCATAAGCATATATTGCTTAAAAAATCAAGTCATGCTTATTTTCAAGACATTATATCACAACAAACAATAAAACTTGAAAGAAAGTTCAGAAATTTATTATTTTCAAATTTCTCAGTCTGAGGCTCAAAGATAATTCTATAAGGAGGATGGATTATATCAAAATATGTTTTTGGTAGGATTTTCAATTTCTAACATTAGTTCCAGCTATGAAGCCTGCTTCCACTTTATTTTTTTTTTAAGATTTTGTTTATTTATTCATGAGAGACACCAAGAAGCAGAGACTAGGTAGAGGGAGAATCAGGCTTCCTGCCGGGAGCCTGATGCTGGACTCAATCCCAGGACCTAGGGATCATGCCCTGAGCTGAAGGCAGATGCTCAACCACTGAGCCACCCATGCATCCCTTTTTTTAAAAAAAATTTAAAGATTTTTATTTATTTATTTGAGAGAGAGAGAAAGAGAGAGAGAGAGAGAGAGAGAGAGAGAGAGAGAACACTCTCACTAAGGTGAGGGATAAGCCAATCCAGCTGGACGTGGAGCCTGACAGGGTGTTCCATCCCAGGACACCAGGATGCCAAGGCAGATGCTTTACCAACTGAACCACCCAGATGCCCCAAAGCACTTTTATTTTTTTTGGCGTGTGTGTACTAACCATGTTGGATTGGATAACTGAATATCTAGTATTTCTTTGATTTCCACTCTATCAAAAGAGAGACAGTAAATGCATACATAGATACATTTGGGTTTTTATTATGTTTTTCCTATATTTGGAAAATTTTATAGTGTTCAATAACCTAACAAAATACATACTGTTATACTATGCATTTCCCTCTTATAATATAATCCTGCATGAGATAAGTAACAAGAAGATTTAAGAATAGTCATGTCTTAGAAGTAAATCTCTTATATATGATAAGTTAAAATTAAGACCATTGACTTGATATGCTTATTAGAAGATATGGCCTTATCTCCAGCTAATAATTCATACCTCCACTGTGCAACTGGCAAAATGGAAATATTTACAAATATAGTAAGACATATGAAAATATCCAGAGAGCAGTGATTGTGCCTTATAGATCACAATTGAGGAAAATTGGAAATGTGATTTCCTATAAATCTGCCTTAATTTTTTTAATTACTGTTTTGCTTTTTTCTTAGTTTTCATTGTAGTGATTGGATATGATAATTGTGAATATTAGATCAGAACATTTGAATTGACGCCCATTAGTGAGATATATTATTTCTCTTACTTAGTTCCTACATCCAATTTGAATTAAGATCTAAACTTAAGTATAGAGCATGGTTATATTCCTTGGATGTATAGTACATCTTTGGCTCCTATATACTCTCCACAGGTAAGAACTATAATAATTCAGGTCTCAGATTATACTTTTCTTGCTTCCCTTGTTTACAGGTTTCAGAATGTGAAATGTGTTGGATTACTAGTCTCATGAAAAAACAGGTGTGAAAATTCATAGCATTTTCATTGTGTGGCATTTAAAATTAATAAAGAAAAGTGTTTTTTTAATATTTGGAAGGCTAAATTTATATTTAAATTCATATTAATGCAGATAATAACTCACTTGATAATAGTATGAATATTAATCTCATATCCTTGAGTAAAATGGGCATAAATAAATTTATTCAATAAATGGCTGATTAAATCATTGAACAATGTCATATATGGATGATATTTACAAAGCCTTATTTCTGTTCATATATTTAGTCTTTAAAAAAAAGATTTTATTTATTTATTCATGAGAGACACAGAGAGAGAGAGAGAGGTAGAGACATAGGCAGAAGGAGAAGCGGCTTCATGCTGGAAGCCTGATGTGGGACTTGATCCCAGGACTCCGGGATCACACCCTGAGTCAAAGACAGATGCTCAATCATTGAGCCACCCAAGCGTCCCCATATGTTTAGTATTAATAATTGTGAATAGCTACTATTAGAAAGATACTATCCTAAGAATATTTGAAATACAGAAATAAATCATAATTCCTGCCTTCAGTAAGCATGAAGTTTAATAGGAGAAATTACATATGTGCACAAGCAACTAGAACATAGACTTGTAAGTAGTTCTGTTAAGGAGATTAATAAATTAATGTGGACATTCGGAAGCAATAGCTATTATTTCCAGATGAGAGAATCAAAAGGTTTTATGAAGGAGGTGGTGTTTGAATGGGGTCATGAAATAAAGATAGAATCTAGACATCTTGTGTTTGAAAAGAACATGCTGGACTGTGGAAATATACTCAGTAAAAGCAGAGAAATACTGTCCAAAGAACATGTAAGGAACATAAAATGTTCTGGTTTGATGGTACTGTGTATAAGATAATGAGACTATACACTTGGAAAGGTATGTTGGTATAAGATTGTGGAGGGCTTTGATACTAAAATAAAAATATTATATTTAATTATCTACATTGAAGGGACATTAAAGTTTCTTAATATGAAGCCAACTTTATTGCTTCAAACCTTTTTAAGATAAAATAATTGAAAAGAAAAAAAATTAAGTGTGAAAAAACTCCTTACAATAAAAGTTTATATTGCCATTTATCATATTACAGGGAACTAATTTAAGAAAGTTACTCTTCTCTGATTCGATTGACTTATTTCACTCAGCATATGGTCTCATTCATTTGGGGAATATAAAAAATAGTGAAAGGGAATAAAGGGGAAAGGAGAAAAAATGAGTGGGAAATATCAGAAAGGGAGACAGAACATGGAAGACTCCTAACTCTGGGGAATGAACTAAGGGTGGTGGAAGGGGATGTGGGCGGGGGGTGAGGGTGCCTGGGTGACGGGCACTGAGGTGGACACTTGATGGGATGAGCACTGGGTGTTATTCTGTATGTTGGCAAATTGAACACCAATAAAAAATAAATTTAAAAAAAGTTACTCTTAAACAACTTTCTTTACAAATGAATCTAAATTTCATACACTTTCAGGTAATACTGGCATTTCAAAAAAATCTAGGCCCCCCCAATGTACTAGGTGTAGTTTAGGCTAAAACATCTATATTTTTAATAATAATACACACTAATTCCAATGCTGTATGTGCTGAGCTATGTTAGAAAACCATTACTTTAGGTTATGAGACTCCTCATTGAACGGAAAAGCTATAATGCATGTAGAAAAAAATACATTGATTTGAAAATATGGGTACTTGACTCTTCTTCTGATCTATGTATTTTAAAAAATGATTCTTAGGGGGGACTTGGGTGGTACAACATTAAACATGTGACTTTTGGTTTGGCTCAGGCATGATCTTAGCGTTATGGGTCCAGCCCTGAGTGGGGCTCTGTACTCAGCAGAGTCTGCTTAAGATTCTCTCTCTCCCACTCCCTCTGCCACTCCTCTCTACAATCAATCAATCTTAAAAAAAAAATTATTCACAGCAAATATTAGCTCAACAGAAATAGAATTTATTCTTAAATCAAAGAGAAAATTCTTTCAGCAGTGCAAGAAATAAGGGGGATAAATCATTATTTATATATAACTTATAGAGTGTTTAGTATAGTGCTTTCATGAAATAAACCTTTCAATCAATTACATGTACACAGTGACCCTATGATGTAGGCATAGTGTTTTCCCCATTTAACAGTTGAAGACCCTGAGTTCAGGAGACTTGCCTAAGTCACAGAACTTGTAAACAGATGACCCAGTATACAGCCAGGCAAGCTGATACCAAACTCATTCCATTAACCAAATACAGTGGAATTTATTTGTGTAACGTCCAATGTCCTCTTACCCCTTCCATCCTTACCGAAGAGGTGAGCTCACAAATTAAAATACCTGTACCTCATTAAAGAGTCTGTTTTTCCGACCTCTAAGTATAATATTATTAGTGCGTGCTGAAGGTCAGTTTTAAGGCTGTCATTTATTTTTATCTGTCTTTTGTTGGTTACAATAATTTACGTCACACTCTAATAAAACAATGATATTTATAATGTGTATGATATTTATTGCTGCAGTGAGATAGCAAATAAACTCCTGGGGTTATACATTTTCATGTACTGAGCAGTTTAATCAGATTGAAAGGAAGAAAGTAATGATTTCATGTATATCAACATGCTTCCATGGCTTGAAATGGAAAGAAAATTTTCATTTATTACTAATCAAGTTTGATAAAGTGGATAGGTGACATTTTATAAATCAACTAATAGTGGTGTGTGTGTGTGTTTATTTAGCATGCTTTTTCCGTTCATAGCTGATATACTTTGATAGAATCATATTTGACTAAAATAATTGTGTTTCATGCACCTTTTATGTTGATTAAAATTTTAATTAAACATTTCCAAGACCCATTAATTACTTGGCTCCCTTCAAGCTCTCCCATCATAAATTAAGCAGCATACGTGATTAGTTAAAAATACAATCTCCTTGTGACACACTAATCAGCATTAACATTTCATCAATGATTCTATAACGAAGTGCATGTTTTTCCTTTTTATTCATCTTTCACAAATTGGAGAAAACAGAACAGCTACCAAAGCATGTTTAGAACCATAGGGTATTTTATGCTACTCTTTTCTTCCATTCCGAAGGAAAAGAAAATTGAAGAACAGGGGAAAGAAAGGTTCAGAAATAGAACCACAGAAATTAATGCTGTGAAATCTGCCAACGTTAGGCAAAGCAGTAAAGATCTGCCTCTAGTATAGAAATTCCCTTTGCTGTTTTCTGAGAGGTCTTTCTTTCAGTGCCAGACTGGCAGAGCACTGTTCAGGCATTCACTCTGATTGCCCCTATTTTCAAGCAAATTTGCATAGTAGTTATTCATACTGATTCATGGTTTCCTTTAAACAAGTTTCTCATTCCTCCCAACTTTCCTTTTGGCAGCCTTTACTACCCAGTTAAGTAGGCAAAGAATGCACTTGTGAATGGCTCTGAAATCTGATCTCTCCTTGAAGAGGAAAAGAAATCTTTCCAAATTCAGTTCATAAACATAAAGATGAGTAGATTTTATCATCTCTGTTTTTCAAATAGAACAAGTCTTAGCCTGCTCCTGCATTAACATTTGTCTGGTGGGCATCTGACATTGATTTGAGCTTTTTAACACACATGGAAAGATTTTCCATTTGAGGATTTGCTTTTCTTCCATATTTGCTGTGGGTCCATTGAACATTGCATAGGACCGATATTTCTCACATGTGCGGAATATTCTCTTTGTCTTTGAGAATTTTTCTTGCTGTTCTGTATCTAATTATTTCCGTATATATGAAAATATAGTACTTTCCTTTTTGGTCATCATTAACTTTTTTGTCTGTTTCTCCCACAACAACTGTTTGTGTACATTTTCTCCTCTGCACTTCCATCGCTCCCATTTTTTCCCCAAACAAGTACATGAGATTAAAATGTTCTTTTAATTTTTCATTACTAAGCAAATGCCCAGGAAACATGAGCAATAATTAGCAACCCAACCTGATACCTTTTACTTAAAGTGTAGTAGTTGCCCACAACTACTATCACCACTAGAACTTAGCTTTGTTCTCATCTAGGTCTTAAATCACAATTATATGACCAAAATTAGCTTGATAAAGAAAGCAATGATTTGATGGCCTGTTAGCTGATCAAGTCATTATGTTACACTCCTCTTTCATTCCCTACTCTTCTCAACACATAAATTTCAGTTCAAAATTTTCTCAAGTCTCAAGAAATTTTAAGTCACTTTGGCCAAGTTTTGCTTTGAAAATGCCACATGTTATGCACTTGTCTGTTCATAGAATCTAGAGTGTTTTATGATTTGACGGTATTAGGAAAAACCATGGTGCTTTTGAGGGGTAAGAACACTGCCAACAGTCATCTGAATTTAGGGACTATTAGTTCAATAAATTTAATAAACATTTTTCTCACAGTTCCTTGGTCATTTTTTTTTTAAATGCTGTGCTTTTTCAGGGAAATTTCATTGATCCAAACAGCAGAAAATTAAAAATCTTGATATTGATTTATTTTCTCATATATTGGAGAGAAAGGTAGAAAATAAGTAAATTAAAAAATATTCAAAAATCTCATTACTCAGTGGAATATTTAGTATTTGTGTAAATTTTTACTCTGCTAATTTTATATTGTAATTTCCACATGTAAACAATTTAAGGACAAATCATGTTTCTCTGTGATTTTAATTAGGATTTTAAAGTACGTATAATTTTTCATGTATCCTGATGTAGAAAAATGAGAGAAAAAATAGCTTACATTATGAGTATCAGAAAATGGTGAACCTTGGAACACAATATTGCAAACCTGTGTGCATTTAATGTCTAATATTTACTTAAAAGGCAAAGTCATAGGCAGCTCAGGTGGCTCAGTGGTTTAGCGCTGCCTTCAGCTAGGGGCATGATCCTGGAGACCCAGGATGGAGTCCCACGTTGGGCTTCCTGCATGGAGCCTACTTCTCCTTCTGCCTCTGTCTGCCTCTCCCTCTCTCTGTGCCCCTTGTGAATAAATAAATAAAATCTTTAAAAAAAGAGGCAAAGTCATTTGAAAATAAAACTTTTCTTTTCTCATTACAGTTCCAAAAATTATGGCCATTCATTACCACAGGGTTTCTTTTAAAAATTTTTCTAAGTTAGTAAAACCATTTCTTATATGGACAAAGACTGGAGAGAGAAGTTCCTAGAAATTATTACTCAGTGAGGATGGAAGACTTAGGAAAGATGAGTAATGCTGACTAGCTCACTACAACTTTCTTTTCTGAAGGGGATTTTTCTTCTGCTTCTTTTAAAAATATTTGTTATTTTATGTTATTTTACAAAAAAATATGTAGATAGTATATAGAATACAAAATTAATAGAGTACAAAAGTTGTTTTTGGTTCTCTTTTGATCTCTCAGATTTCTTCATCATTTCTGCTCTACTCTTTTCAATTTAAACACAAACATTACTCACTCATTTTAGTTTTATTGCTTGCATTTAAGGAAAATGACACCATTGGTTTAAGTAAGTGTATAGACACTAAAACTTTACTGTCTAATTTTCAATTTATGAATTCCCACAGCCATGGAATATTTATTATTTATATTGTTGTAGTTTGTGTTTTAGCTGAGCTAGCTAATATACTTTGCTTTAAACAATGATTAATCTCTGTCACAAGCTTACTTAAAATAGTTATTCTCTTTCCCACTGCATTTCAGTGTGTGTGTGTGTTTGTGTAAATTGATAAAGAATAATATACAATATGTTTTCAAACTTGGCATTAAATTTCTTATATGAATTACATTTTATTTACTTCTAAGAATAAGCATATTAATTAATCTATTTGTTATTTATTGTAAAAGTTAAATATCTCATGAAGAAAGAAATATGCATTATATTTCTTGGTTTAAAAAAGTGTACAGAAACAGATTATAAAATTTAGCTACTTCTAGACTAAGTAGCAATCACTGAACTGTTTTAAAAAGAGCTTACCAAAAAAAAAAAAAGCTTACCAGTAAAATATATGGATATCGTCCACACCATTTTGAATAAATGTACATGAAACTTACAATGTAATTTTTAAAAAATCTCTATAGTCCATTTTTCTAATAATTCTAAAAAATTCACTGGATATAAAACTATTTTAAAGAAATGAATATGAGTTTTAGCTGTCAAACTAATATGATTTTGTGATAGATATATTAACTAGCTTGATTATGGTGATTGTGTCTACATATATTAAAACATCATTGTTGCACACTTTTAATATATACAATTTTTATTTCAATCATAATTCAATCTGGAAAATTTTATTAAATTAAAAAAATATGACTGTTGGAAATTTACAGGACAAGATGATAATAATTAAACTAGAGGGGAAAGAACGATCCAGGAGGAGTTTTTTGAGTATCCTATAGCTGCTTCCTCCTGCAGGTTTTCAGACTCCTCCCATTCTTGGTCACATTCATCTTTTGTCTTAATTGGCAGCACAGCACCATCAGTCATAAACATATGAAATAGCTTATTTATATGTACCTGACCACAATATCAAGCCTACTCTGATCGTGCCAGAAGTCTTGCTGTGTTAATGCTATTATTCAGTGGGGGGAAAATCCAATATTAAGAGCTCTTGACTATAGTCATGAAAAGTTGCCAAAAGTGATTTTGATAAAATATTTTTACCATGCTCAAAAATATATTTGACTTAATTGCTGTTTTATATTGTTGTTTAATTGTTTCTTAACTATAAACTCACTTATTAAAGAAGTGCCATTCTATCCTCTGAATGTCATATTTGGCGCCAGAATTCTGTTTCTTAAACATACTTTTTTTTATAACTTTGAATTAATACACCTTGAATCTGCTTTAATTAATTGCTAGAAAAAATGAAAATGTTTATTTTAATAGCCATTTGGGATTGTAGATAGTGATTAAATCTAATAGAATGGTACTGTCAGAATTTTGTCCAAATTATTTTACTTTATGGAAAAAATATTTTGATGATTTGAAGATACTTCAGAAAATGTTCTAAGAACATATATGGTTTTCCTTTTTGTTCTTCAATTATTCTTCAAAAAGTCTTTTTAAAGCTACCATTGAATAGTCAATTCATGTGATGCAAAACATCTCACACAAAGTAGCTGCTTATACAAGTGACTGAAGCCACCTGTTCTGTTAGCCTGACCTTATCATAGAAGGATGGGCACTTCCGAACAGCCTCTGGGGGGTTTTGTAAGTCTTTGAAGTATCATTAGAGGGTCTGCAGTGAGGAATAAGGTTTCACTGTTCATGCTTTAGGCATTAGTCAAAACAGGAGAGATATTTTTCTCTCATGCATGAATACACTTTAAGATTGCATAAACTTATGCTTAAAAAGGCAAAGCACTACTTGTATTTCAATATTAGTCAGGGAATAGACAAGGAAAATGTAACAGAATTTGTACTGCAGGATTTTTTGTCATAGTTATTTTGAATTTCTTAAGGGGTATTATAGTCTTTTCTAAGATTAGAAAGTGAAAAATTGCCTGGGAAATTCAATGGAGAAATCGCACAAAGGTGACTTCATTCTGTTGAGAAAACCATATTGACTTGTTACTATATCACTGTAATTTTCTGATTCAAATACTGGACCAGAGTTTTAATCACTATTCCCATTTTTAATAATTTCATATGATTAATAATTATGAGAAAAGTTGTTATTTCTAATATTTCACATGATCACACATGTTCTATTTTACTTTGAATGTGCAAGTAACACAAATGACAATATTTTTACATTGTTCTAAAAATCTGTCCCTCCATATATGGTCACAATGGCTTTGCCTATGGAATACTGGCTTATGGATCGAGGTCCTCTAGACACTGAAATGTAGAGTAATAGTGCTCTGTGTTTCACTTTTAATTTTAGAAATTTGTAAGGGTGAAACAATTCAAAGAAACACAAGTACATAAAGGAATTAATGTACTCAACCATTGCTGAAATAAATAGAAACATCTCCTCTCATTGGCTTAAATTTTTTTTTCACTTTCTAAAAAAGACACTAAAAATTCTATGGTTAAATTGATTCTCATTATTTCTCTTTCAACTTCTTCCTAGAAGAAATCATGATCCTCAAGTGTGTGTGTACTGTTTGCATGTCTGTTTTTGCAGTATTACTGAAAATATAGTCATCAATTAAAATAAACACAATTTAAAAATTAAATGCCATGACTTTTTTTCATCTTTGTTTTATAGACTTAATTTTTTAGAACAATTTCAGGTTGCTGGCAAAATTGAGAGGAAGACATGAGGATTCCCATATACCTCCTACCTCCACCCATGAACAGCCTCCCCTTTTATCAACATCACCCACAAGACTGGTACTTTTGTTGCAGTTGACAAAACTACAATGACACATCATAATCCTTTGGGGAAGGATCTATCTATCTATCTATCTATCTATCTATCATCTATCTATCATCTATCTATCTATCTATCATCTATCTATCTATCTATCTGTTTAGGGTGGGGCACTGGGGCAGGGAGAGAGAGAATTCCAAATAGGCTCAGGCTGAGCATGGAGCCTGACACAGAGCTCTATCTCACAACCCTGATTATGACCTGAGACAAAATCAAGAGTGAGATGCTTAACCGAGCCACACAGGTGCCCCTTAATGTCATTAATGTCATACTTCTATAACACCTTTAAAACTTATCTATGTTGATACCTGTGTCAGTTTCCTAGGATTGACCTAACAAAGTACCACAAATTCACTGGCTTTAACAACAGAAATTTATTGTCTTTCATTTCTGAAGGTTAGAATTCCAAGATCAAGATGTTAATACAGGCCATGTACTCTCTACGGGCCGTAGGGCAGGATCTGCTCTAAGCCTCTTTCCTACTTATTAATCGTTCCTTGGCTTAGGGTAGCATAACCCTAGTCTTCACAAGATCTTCTCACTTTCACAAGGTGTCTAAATTTCTCCTATTTATAAGAACACAGTTATACTGGATTAGGATTAGCTTAATCACCGTATTTCCAAGTACAGTAACATTCACAGACACTGAGTGTTAGGACTTCAACATCTTTTTGGGGAACATAAATCAATCCATAACAATATTTACATATCAATCTTACTGAATATAATTGCTATGATTATGCTACAGTATACCTATGGCTTCATTGAAGAATAGTTAGATTTTGCTGACTTCTTTTTCCATTATAATATCCATCTCATGGTCTAATTGAGCATGGTTTTGCAGAGTCTAATATATGGAATTAGATTTCTTCTATTTTACATTTTCTCATATTAAAATTTGAAGGTATACAAATGTAGATACTTTCAAACATGTAAATCAAAGCAAAAGACTCCCCAAATTCTCAGAAAGGCTTGGGTTTAATCAAATTTTAAAATTTTCTTTGTTAAATGTATCCCATTTTGTTTTCATTTGCATTTTCCTGATTTTCTTTAAAAATGTTTAAACTTGTCATATAAACTTTGTGGATTTGGGTTTATTCTATTAATTGCCTTATAAATTTTAAACTATATTTATAGGAGCACTGGTTGCCTTGGTGATTGAGTGTCTGCTTTTGGCTCAAAATGTGATCCTGGGGTCCTGGGATCGAGTCATGCATCAGGCTTTTCACAGGGAGCCTGCTTCTCCCTCTGCCTATGTCTCTGTCCATCTCCCTGTGTCTCTCATGAATACATAAATAAACTCTTTATAAATAAATAAAGAAAAACTATTTTTATATTGAAATATTACTTTTTAAATTTGCATCCATTAGATAGCAATTTTACTGTTTTTAATCAATACAAATATATATTATTAATCTGTGGTCTTTTTAAAAGTTTTGTTACACTTTATTTTTTTATTTCAACATGTTCAAAATTATCTATATTTTCCTTATAGTTTGTACTTTCTGTGTCAATTTAAAAGTATCGTTTTTACAGATATACTTTCATCTCAAAAATTATCTCTGGATAATTCACATAAAGACCTTTATTTCTCCTATAATTTATTTTATTGTATGTTATGATTCTGATGTCATTTTAATACAAATGACTTATTTCTCAATGTCATTTCTTATTTATTATTTCTTTATGGATTAATAATAATGTTACTGTAATATAAATGTACTCATATATACATAGCTCTCTTCTTAGACTCTACATTTCATTTCAATTATTTATAATAATTATAATATAGTTATAATAACTGTAGTAATCTGTGATGTTTCTATCCTCTATCATTTTTGAGTTAGTGGGTTTTGTGGCTATTCTCCCCTTTTGCCTTAGGTTGAATATATATATATATTTTTCATTTCTATGGATTTACTTCTGGTTCTGTGGAATAACCTGTTTTCTGTGTAAATTGTAGTATATTTGTAAATTGTCTTCTTTTCTTCTCTGGATCTCATACAGTTTTTCTTATATTTGTGGTTTTTAAAGTTTCCGTATGATAAAATTGACATTGAAATTACTTTTGTTTATAGTTCTAAAAACACATTATAACTGGTGAGATGAGGATGTATGATATTCACCTGTTTTCAAAGCTGGTCATCATTGTGTCTTCAAATCTCTTCTCCTGGCTCTTCCTGCTGTCTTCTTTTGAAATCATGTTAGATAAATTTTGATTTTTTTTCATAGCATCACCCATGTCTGTTCCTTCTTAAGAGGTCATTTTTAAATATTTGTCATTTTGTCATAAATTCTTCAGATCAGTCTTCTTCCTTTATCTGTCTTTTCTTTATCAGACAAGAATAAATTTATTCAAGGAATGCCAAAAACTCCCAGTACTTTTTAGTTTACTTCTTGTCCAATCTTCTGCTTTTCAAAAGTCAATGGGATCATCTGTAGCAAAGAACTCTTCATTTTCAACTATGTTAGCAAAGAATGAGTTATGAATGTACAGTTTTAAAGATTTTATTTATTTGAGAGAGAGAGAAAGAGAGAGAGAGAGAGAGATTGAGAACATGAGCAGGGTGAGGAGCAGAGGGAGAAGTAGACTCCCTACTGAGCTGGAAGCCTGACACAGGGCTGGATCCCAGGACACTGGGATCATGACCTGAGCTGAAAGCAGCTCTTAACTGATGGAGCCACCCAGGTGCACCCATGAATGTACATTTTTGATTTAGGATTGTCTAAGGAAATATTAGTAATATTTAGTAAACTTAAGCGTCTTCTAGATTTTATCAAATTCTGCTTGAAAAGAAGACAATTAAATTGTGTCACTTTCAAGTCCATCATTTAGAATTAAAAGATAGTCTGTCTATCTATCCATCTTCTATCTATCATCTATCTATCTATCTATCTATCTATCTATCTATCTATCTATCATCTATCATCATAGGTACCTCCTCCAACGCCTTCCATTTTCAGAATAACAACTGAGACAAAGGTGTCATAAATTTGACATCAACCATATTCCTTTAAATAGCTTATGTCTAGATGTTATTCATATCTTGATTTAGAAGTCATTTTTTTGGGGGGTAAAACTTGCCTTATTCTCCAGGTTCTTTGCGTGTGTTTTTATGGTACACTATCTGTAACTGTAGTTACTTCCCACAGTGCTACACTGTAATAATCTTTTCTACTTGTCTGTATCCCTCCCTAGTATCTAAGTTCTATGAGGTCATTGATTGAGTCTTCCTCTTTATTGCTGCAGTATCTTAGTACTCATCAAAGTTCCTAGCAAAATTTAGGTAAAAAAACAGGTATTCATTAAATAAGCAAATGAATAACTGAATAAACAAGTAACTTCTCTGAGTGGTTATTGTAACACTGTATTACATATAGACCTTTCGTTGGTCTTACACTAGTAGATACTATATAAAGTAATTCATACTACTACAATAAAGCTGAGGATAGTAAATATATTTAGAAAGTAGTTAACAAACAACTGATATAATTTAAACAAACATCTAAATTCATCAAAGGCCTTATAAGTCATGTTGGGAATGTGTTATTTTATTAAAAATATAATGGATATGTTAGACTGAGGGTTGACATGATCTGAATTATTTCCACCACCATTTTGCTTCACGAAGATCAATTTGATAGCCTTATAGTTAATGGCTATGGAACTTGTGTAGGAAAAGGGATGCCAGCTAAGATATTATTGCAGTATCCAGGAGAGAGAGTGCTGGTCTGCATAAAAATGGTAGCAAAGGTGGTAGTACATTTTGAATGTTAAATTTCAGAAGGGACTCAGTTTTTAATAGGCATTTCAAGCGTTTCCATTACTTGAAATACTAGAAGAGTTAAAGAAATTGCTAGTCTTGCTATTTGCAGCTGTATTTCTATATGGATTTGAAGTAGTGAATTTGAAGTACAGCTATTTGAACTAAGATTAATATTTTTGTACAAGAACATTAATCCTTTTGTTAGTTTGAATGATGAATGTAGTGAGTGTTCTCTGGCAAGGAGAAGGTCACTGAGTATATGAATGGCCCACCAATCTATAGGGGAAAAAATGCTAAAATTTTAGATGGCACATCTTACTTCTTTCATGCTTGCAAGTTAAGGATGGAGTACACATATTCTATTTAGTGTGGTGAAGTGAAAACTGCTTGTAATAAAAAATGATGAACCTCTACTTCTCATATATTAATGTTTCACTTTTATGGCTAATTCTGTATGAAATAGCTAAAATTTTGGTCTGCAAAGCAGCAGTTTCAGATGTAGTTAGCTTTCTTGATGATAAATTTCCTTGAGAATGCTCATAATCTTGTTGGCATCCTCACACACCGGAAAGGTGTATGATCAAAAAGCAGCAATATTTGAAGGTCTCTTGATATTCATTATTTGGAGAGTTTTAAAGATTATTTATTGATTGATTCTTTTGAGAGAGAGAGGCAGGAGGAGGGAGAAGGACAAGCAGACTCCCTGCTGAGCACAGAGCTTGATAAGGGGCTCGATCCCAGAACCCTGAGATCATGACCTGAACCAAAATCAAGAGTCAGATGCTCAACCAACTAAGCTACCCAGGCTCCTCTCATTATTTGTTTTAAACCGACTTCTTTTATCTGTGATCACCAACACTCCTACATAATAATTAAATGGATTAAATATAAATATAATTTATATATAGATATAATTTATAATTTATAAATTAAATTATATTTACATGTATTTACATATAATATAATTACATATGTTTACATATAATATATTTACATATATTTACATTAATGATATAAAACATTAATGTATTTGTCCATTCAGTTATGAGCCCTATAGTCACATATTGCATCGAGAGGAGAAACTCTCAATTATTCTGAATAATGTGTATGAAAATTAAAATGTACATATACCAAATTTAAGTCATAAATCAGAACACCAAACTCAAAAGGATTTTAATAAAAGATTGATTTAAAGTTACCACAGTCTTGGCTTATTGATGGCTTATTGATACTACATAAAAGTATGTACCCCAGACATGGGCCAGGAAAATAAGAAACATTTGCAAAGTAGAAAGAGAATCCAAAGGAAGTATTCTATTAATTAGAAGTGCAGATTAACAATAAAACAGCAAAGGTGAGAGCTGTATGCAATTTTTCTAAAACTCATCATTATTTCTTTGCCTGCTTTTCTGAATTGGCTCACAAAATAAAATGTGTTAAATGGCTATTACATATAAAATTGGAGAATAAAGACCTTTTCTATACTTTCCGGTGGGCAAAAATAAATATCTAAGGACAAAAGAATTTTAAGTTTTTGAGAAAAAAATACAAATACTCCTAAAAGCAGCCAAGCAAAATGAATCAGTAATTGGAGTTGTTTTCTTTTTAAGTAAATAGTGATGAGGGAGCCAAGGAGGTCATAAAGTAGAATTACCAAGAAAGAAGGTAAATACTGGCTACAGAGGCAAGAAAAACAAAAGAAATAAAATATGTGTTTGATTCAGAATGAAAAAAAGTAAATCTACTATTTCTGCACTATCCATTTTATCTAAATTCATGAGAATTAAACTGCTGGAGGTACTATTTCTAGACATAATAAAAACAACCAGAAAACAAGCAAAAATGCAATGACCACCACCACCACAAAACCACGATGGCTTTGAATGATAACTGTGCAGAATTGCATATCACTTCAACTGTCTACACTTAATTATTATTTGGAAAAACAAAACAATATCTATATTTCATAGCTATAAAAATATCATCTCTACAAGTCTACAATCTGTGTTGTGTGAATAAACATTGTTCAATAGAGTTTGATTTCTTCTTTTCTATTGAAATTTTATGAAGACTAAATAAATAAGATATTCAAAAAGAAGTGCTTGGTATCTACAGTAATAATATTACATGGGGCATTACTATGTAAGAGGCACTGGCTAGATTATATAAATATGGTATCTTTAATCTTCATAACAACTTAAATATAGATATTATCTTGATTTTATAGAACTGAAAAGAGGTTAAATATAGATAAATAGCTTTTCCTAAATTACTCAGCTAGGAAGTGACGGAACTGAAGTTTAAGTTTGTTCTGTGCTATTCTAAAGCTGAAACTGTTTGCATTACACATACAGCCTCATTACTTGGTGGCAGCATTAGTAAATTATTTAATATACAAGTCAATCACAGAAAGGCTTTCAAACTAAAAAAGTCAACAACCAGTTACTAAAGAGATGTTTATTGTTCTAGCACTAGCCAGACCTATAGACAACCTGCACACGTGTGTGTACCTATCATCTCCTTCCCTACATACTCACACATACAGACACACACACCCTCCCAAATCCTGGAAATATAAGGTGTTTGTTTGTTTGTTTGTTTTTAATATAAGGCTTTTTTTAAGGAGAAATTAGCTATTAAACATTTCCCTCTAATGGAATTCCACCCTACTGTCACCAGTTTTGCCATGCTAGCGCTGAGACCCAGCAACATTTCTATCTTGCTCAATGGCTTCCCCTCAGATTCCATCAACTGGGAGATTGGGAGGCTTTAGAGGGTAGAATGTTTCTTCCCATTTACTCACTGTTCCAGACATAGCTTTCCTGGGAATTGTTCTTTGTCTCCATAGCAGCAGTTGTTTCCAGCCCCCAGTTCTGTAGGCATTTGCTGAACCAGCCTCAACTCACCCCTTCAGAGGCCCTTCTCTAAGCATCTGAGATACCTGCAGCAGTTAGGTCCTTGGTTCTCATATCCTCCAATTTTCCCTTTCTTTGATGTAGGGATGATAGCTCCTTACGTAGTTCTCAATATTTCCTTTTTATCTAATTTCACATTTCTAGGCCAGTGTAAACAACTTTCTAGATTAAATTCCCTCTGTTGAAATACTAGCATGAATTTTTTTTTAATTTTCCAATTGAACCCCAAGGAATTCAGTTGTAGTAATTTCTTGGAGAGAAAATTGATTTATAGTTTAGAAAACTTGGTCAGCTTTATGTAATCCAGAAAGGAAAGATTCATATATGGATACCCTTAAAAAAAAAAAAACTAATGAAAAGCAGACACAACTGTAAAGTAGAGCGTCTCAGTCTAGACAAGTTGAAAATAACTAGGGCAAACCCCAGGATACTGCAGCGGGACCTTCTCATCCACTATACCTGACATTTCTGATTTGCTCTTCTGAAAAGCAAGTTGCTGAGGTATTTGAGGTTTCTAGCATTGTTCTTTGAAAAGAACTGTTGGAAAATATAGTTTGTTCAAATAGGAACTTGAAAGGGTTTCTAACGTCTGAAGTTCACTGTATAAATGTCCGTGATCTGGTGAACTCAGTAGAGATCTGAGACTTGCAAGTTGTCATCCCAAGTGTTAGGCAGTGACTGTGTGACTACAGACAAGTCACTTACCCTCCGCTGCCTGGCAGCTCTTCTCACCTTACAGGGGAATTGCCAAATAATGATGATTTTCCAGATGACACCAGGTGGCTACAAAATTTCTTACTGCTATCTCTAAGAAAAAAAAATATATGGTTGTAGTAGGCATATTTAATTTTATTCTGCTCTAATATTCCTAGAACTTAGGTTTTTAAAAATGTAGTGTGTTTATATGGAGTGCATAGTAACATATATTATATTTAAATATATTAGTATGTATGAGTATCTACACATTTGTAGGCTAAGTTCCTACACACACACACACACACACACACACACACACACACACACTGTGTACACAAGTCGGTGTTCATTTAAAGATCTGTGGAGTCCAAATAGCATAAAGGTTAAGAGTAAATCTCTGTAGTAAATCTCTGCATGGAATTTCTTACAAAGGGAATGACACTGGAAATTTAAGTTAGGAATTTTTACTTCATCTGTGGATAATAGTATCTAACTCATGTGGTTATATGAAGTATTAAATCAAGTAATCCATGTAAAATGTCTAGTAGTCCTGACACACAGTAAAAGCTCTATATCTGTTCGAATAAAAAGATCATAGATCTTTTACATTATGACAAAGATATAATCAAATTCAATCAAATTGACTGGTAGTTTTTCTTGATAATTACTCTACTTAGCCAAGATCAAATTTTTAAAAAGATTTTATTTATTTATTTATGAGAGACACAGAAAGAGAGAGGCAGAGCCATAGGCAGAGGGAGAAGCAGGCTCCATGCAGAGAACTCGATGTGAGACTCAATCCCAGTGCTCCAGGACCATGCCCTGAGCTGAAGGCAGATGCGCTTAACTGCTGAGCCAACCAGGTGTCTCAACCTAGATCATATTTTTAATTGAGACAGATTTTCAGTCTGGCAGGTTAATGTTTCCAGACGTTCCAAACTACTTTCTTTTTTCCCCAACATTTTTCACAGACCCAAGTTAGTATTTACATATAATCTACTTTGTTCTAAATGTTTAGCTGTTGTAGTGTATTCCATAGGATGGATATACTGTGACTCTTTTTTCATTCAGATTGCTCTTTTCCTCCTCCAACCTTCATTTCTCCCTTTTTCCCCTCCCCCCTTTCTTTTTAAAAAAAATGTATTTATTTATTCATGAGAGACACAGAGAGAGAGAGTGGCTGAGACACAGTCAGAGGGAGAAGCAGGCTCCCTGCAGGGAGCCCAATGTGGGACTCCGGGATGACACCTTGAGCCAAAGGCAGATGCTCAACTGCTGAGCCACACAAATGCTCTCTCCCTTTCTTTATTGCTTCTCACTTATCTCTTTATTTTTTCCTATTATAAATAATGCTATATCAAGCATTAATTTGTACATCTGTTTATCTAGTGGTAAAGATAAATTTCTCTAGATATGAACATTTTAAATTTAAGTAAATACCATAAACTTACTTTGCAAAAAAAGCTGTGCTTTTACAAATGAACTACAGAGGTATTGGCTTTCTAACACCCTTAATAATAGAAGATGATTTTAGATTTTTAGATTTTTTATTAACTTTTATTAACTTTGCCAACTGGATGAGTGATGCTTTAATCTACTTGAAGCAAAACACTTTTCTCATACATATTGGTCATTTGCATTTTTTCAATTAATTACTCTATATTATTTTTTATACTAAAGTATTAGACTGTGCTGATGTTATAAATAATGTGATAACTTGAAATTATTAGAAAATCAATAAGCAAGTATATTGACAAGCATTTCAACCTTAAAATTGTTAACTTTATGTGCAATACAGTAATATATCTTTGATAGTTTAATTGTGGAGAAATAAGTTTGGAAGCAATAAGTCAGGGATCCCTGGGTGGCGCAGCGGTTTGGCGCCTGCCTTTGGCCCGGGGCGCGATCCTGGAGACCTGGGATCGAATCCCACGTCGGGCTCCCGGTGCATGGAGCCTGCTTCTCCCTCTGCCTATGTCTCTGCTTCTCTCTCTCTCACTGTGTGCCTATCATAAAAAAATAAAATTAAAAAAAATTTAAAAAAAAGGAAGCAATAAGTCAGAGGAAAATGACATTTGAATGAACAGTAAATAATGGCCTGGGCAGAAGATAGACAACCGCCGCAGACCTACTTGCTTCTACTACACTTGATACCTTGCACACAAGGCAACCGTCAGATTCCTTTTATCTCTCTCTCTCTCAACTACCACCACCAAACCACCACAGGGAGTTAGGCCACCAGAAATGGCTCTTGAGACCAGGCTTTCCCTTTTTTTTCTTTCTCCCTCACTCTCTCTTCCCAGAATTGAGACCCCTCCTCATGGTAGTACTCCTTCCCCAAAGACACCTCTTGATTTAACATATGCGTGGCCCACTAATAGGCTCTGAATTGTGATTACTAGATTCAGTGTGATGTGTTTTGACATTCTGTAGCTTTAAAAGGGATGTGGGGATCTACAAACAGGGCAGTGGGGAAGGTCTAGTCTTAATATTAATGTATCTTAAAAAAGATACTGGAAATATGTATTGAATAACAATAGAAATAGTTCATTTAATTGGAGTATTTTTTATATATTATAAACTAATAGGAAATAAATTTGTATCTCTTCTGACAGAAATAGAGAATTTCACTCTGTTTTTCTTTGCAAAGATTTAGGAAGAATGTTAGTAAATTCTATAAAAACAATAGATTTATATATTTTCCACAGTCTTTTTCTTTCTGCATCATTATTATTAAAAATTTTATAGATGTAGTATTAAAGTTTAATATTTATCCAGGTCTCAAACTGTCCTCTGGAATCTCTTTTATCACAATGCTTCTTTCTTAGAGTATTATTCATAAATTATAAAGACTTTTTATTGAACTAATAAGCCAGAGAACACCTGTATTCAGCTTGTGTGATAACATCTATGTGAAATCTTTTCAGTAATATTTGCATTGACTATGTATAAATATGATGTAAATATGATGTTAATGGTAACATTTCTGAGGTTGGAAATAATTCTTTTCAAATTATTTAGGGACTTATTAAGAGACAAAGAACTCTGTTTTACTTAACTATTTTTCTTTTAAACTCTATTTTATATAAATAAATATTACAGTAGCATTCACAAAAACTCAATGTCAGAACATCTCTTGATATTCCTGGCAAGTGTTTTGAAGAGATATATTATTTTTTGATAACTAAGAAATAGGCAGCTATTGCAACCTTATAAGCATTGCAAAAAGATACATGAAGTAAAGCATATATAATACCATAGCTACACATATGACAGAAACCTTCATAATGTAAACATATTTTCTACTTTTTAAAAACATCAAGGGTATTAATTTTACCTAGATCAATTAAATATAGTTCATCCCAATCATTTTGCTTTTCTTTTGGTAAATGCAAACATAAGAGAAAATAGACTAATAAAGGCATATTGCACACAGATTGAACTGTGCTACTGAATTACTTAAAAAAAAAAAAGAAAATCAGAATAGTTTTTAAAAAGATCCTGAAAATCTGTTCAAACTGCTAAGAAGACAAGCTAAAATAGCCCCGATATCTGCCTTACTGTTAACTAATCATTGATTCATATACATTTTCTTCCTAACTCAAAAGTTTTTATGTCACTTAATGTCAGCATTTTATAATCCTGCTCAGATTTAGGAAGGAGTCTTCAACTAGCCCTTGCAAATAAAAACTACTAGACTATCTAGAATTTTAAAGAGTAATTGATCCTGATACTTGGTGTCCCATGGTGGCGAGGGGAGGGGGGAAGAAAACTTTTCTATGTTGAACAAAGATTGTGTACAATTTATCTTAGGATTTAGGAACAAATAAAATACATCTTGATTAGCCTTTTATGATAAATCTAAGAAATGCTACAATGATAAATATCAAATTTATTTAAGAAAGCAAAACAAAAAATAAAAATAAATTTTAAAAAGGGCAGCCCAGGTGACTCATCGGTTTAGTGCCACCTTCAGCCCAGGACCTGATCCTGGAGACCCGGGATTGAGTCCCATGTCAGGCTCCCTGCATGGAGCCTGCTTCTCCCTCTGCCTGTGTCTCTGCCATTCTCTCTCTCTCTCTCTCTCCCTGTGTCTCTCATGAATAAATAAATAAAATCTTAAAAGAAAGAAAGAAAGAAAATAAAGCAAATTTGCATATCTGAATGTACCTACAAGTATTTCAAATCTTCCTGCCTCTTCCAGACACGACTCCTGAAGTATAGTATGGTAGTGTCAATGGTGAAGCATGTAGACTCTGATTCCAGAATCCCTGGATTTGATCAACTCCAACACCATTTGTAACCTCTCCCTGCCACTGTATTCTTATGTGTAAAATGGGCAGAATAGTGGTACCAGTCTCATAGGGTTGCTTTTTAGATTTACAACAGTCAGTATATGTGAGGATTTAGTATATTTTAAATGAATTTAGAGTACAGTTATACAAGATGTATATGAGTCTTGGCTATTTTAGCTCTTTATAATGTAAATCATTTCAACCCATCACTTTTATCTCCCTCTTCCTACTCACCTAGAGTTCTGAGTCTTTACTTTTCTTTCATAATTATACATTATTATAATCCCTTTGGTTAAAATTTACTTTTAATTTTCTTTTTATTCTTTACCTATTTTGTGCAAATATTCTTGCTTTTCTTTGTCTTTTCCTTTTTTCAATTAAAACCACTGGCCATCTTGTAACTAACTCTAAAAATTAACATCAGCCCCAACCTGCTTGATATCTCTGTAGAATTTGTGTCTACTATTGGCCTCCAAACTTTGGAAATGTATTCAGTTGTTGAACAAGGAAATCTAGATGGCTGGCATGAAATGCATCTGGTAAGGTAGTGAAAGAAGGTGATACCAAAGAGCAGGCTCAAGGTCTTTGTATGGCAGGCTAAAGGGCTTGAAACTTACAGGTGATGGCGACAGTAGCATTAGTGGCAGTTTAAATTGACCAGCAAGATTGCAAGGCCTTAATCTATGGTGGCATTTTAGTAAAGATGAGGAAATGTTTTAAAAAACATATATTAGCAATGATTCAGTGGATATTTGGGATAATTTAATTTGTTATTAATTTAATTTGTAATCAATTTAATATTTGGATATAGGGAACTTGAGATCCTTGAAGTTTTCATGTAGGTGTTTATTTTTCACAACATAAATGAGGGATATTGGGGATAGTCATTGTAGGGTTTGAGTTTAAACATTTATAGCATTTTTATTCCCTTGTAGAAAGAGCACAGCTTATTTAAGAAAAGACAAAACAATTTATCAGTACCTAATTATCTTTCCCTTTATTCCCATGAAAAGCAATGACTTTGTAGTTTCTTACTATCTCATAAGATCCACCAGTCTCCTTCCCATCCCATATATCCTACACAGTTTGGCAGAGGTATCACCTTATGATGCCACTTTCATGATATTAGTTTCTTTATAAGTGTGTAAATAGACTGTGCATCTATATTTTATATAAAAATGAATAGACTGTGTGTGTGTGCTGCTATGTGCAGGTGCTTGTGAATTTTCTTGCCTGCAACACATTTTAATCTCAGTCTAATTTACAAAATCCTTGGTACTTTGGACCTAGAATCACTATAAATTTATTATCCAAATGTTTGTTAGTGTAAGTACTCCAATCCAGAAGTCAAGATCCTTAATATCCATGTAATTTATTCCCTTTTGCCATTTTACATATCTGAGCCTTTGGACATTTTTTTTCGTTAAATTTCCTTTTCTCTCTTATTTTCTACCTGTCCATATCCTATCATTCAAGTCTCAGTTGAAAGCAATTTCCACCAAACCATTGTGACCTCACTTTTTGTGATTTCTATAGATTTTTTTTTGTTGTTATTTATTAAAAGATTTTTATTTTTTATTTGAGATCACGAGCAGAGGTGAAGGCAGACACTTAACTGACTGATCCACTCAGGCAGCCCAGATTCCTTCATTGTTATTAAACAATAATGTATTTATCATGCACCATCAGTACCAACAGCAACAGTGTTAGCAATAGCAATCACAGACATTTATGAAGTGATTCCTGTGTATGATTGCTTGTATTGGGAGTTAGGGTGTAGAATTGTAGAAGATTGGCCACTATCTTCAAAAGCTCAACAACGATACAATCTATCCTATAAAATCAGTATTACAGCATTAATCTGGTTTTTAACTTTTTTAAAAGATTTTATTTATTTATTTGAGAGAGAAAGCATAAGTGGGAGAGGAAGAGCAGGGGGAGAGGAAGAGCAGGGGGAGAGGAAGAAGCAGGCTCCTCCATGAGCAGGAGCCTGATGTGGGGCTTGATCCCAGGATCACAACCTGAGGCAGAGGCTTAACTGACCCTGCAACCCAGGTGCCCCTGGTTTTGAACTCTTATTTTATTTTCTTTCCTGCTGTCGCCCACGCTACGTCGCCTTTTTGCAAACATCACTAAATGTGATATAACATTTTCTTAGCACTTAGTCACTGTACTTACATTCCTTCAGTCCAAATGGTCCCTGTCCTTTTTGTCTGGTGGAAAAATTTTCATTTTAAGACTTAGCTTATTTAAATTCTTTCATAATGCTCCTCAACTCCGTGTGGTTATTCACTGCATTCTTTTTGTTTCCACAGCCTTCAGTCTATATTTTAGAAGACAGATATGGGAGGGCATTCCAAACAAGATAAAAAATTTTAAAAATACATATATGTATGTAATTATAAACATGTATACATATTCAAGTTTATATTAATATTTATATTCATATGTACAATTAAAAGAAGTAAATGGGCTTGATTAATTGATTAATTTAACTGATGTGTGAAATTCACCTTAGAATCGATTGAAATGGCAAATGTGATGCAATAATCTGATTTCAATGGAATATTTTGAGTTGGTGGTATGATTATTTGTGGTGGCCTCTTGATTATTAAATTAACAGTTTATAGATAAATCAGTAACATTTTGAATGTAAGCTTCATGTAAGAATGAGACTTGCTTATGTTGTTCAGTGCTATTTTTCCAGCAATTAAAAGAGTTCCTGGCACATGGTAGCCTCTTTGTAAGTATTTAATTAAATGGAAGATTGAATCTACTATGGTGTTTTATGGACAGATAAATAGTTTTCAATTCTGAAACCAGAGGATTTCATTTCTGACACATTTTTTAAAAGACCAAATATGCAGTCTCTCAGATTTGATAAGACATCACAGAAAAGAAAAAGGAAATGGTTGCTTAAATTTTAACTCTGTAAGTCCTGATGTGTGTATTTTTGTATAGATATTTCATTATTTTAATATTACATATAATATGGCTTTGAATCCCCTGTGACCTTGTGAGTAATTTGAGACAAATATAATCTCAATTTCTGATTTTACTACTTTTTGGCAGAACTTAAACTGGATTCCAAATTCACTCTGGAATCCAATATGGAATCCAGTTTATTAATGGGAAATCTCATTAGTGAATTATAGTTAGCAGGAGTGGTTATATTGCTTCTACATCAGAAATTTAGGTCTTTCCTTAATTATAGATTTTCTTAAAAAGTATTCTAAGTTGGTGCTTCTGGTAAAATATAATCAATTGTATTTTAATATTTAATAAAAAATGAAGTCTTTACTCTCTGTGGATTATCCAAAATTCGATGTATTTTTTGGATGTATTCTTCTTACAGAAGAAACAAATATCTAATCTTAATGCTTGGTGATACAAACATTTAAGGGTCTTAAAGACCTCTTGGAAAGGTTTCCAGGAACTTGTTAAGACTGATGGCCACCAAATACAATAAGAAATAGTCTCTGACTGGCAGGAAGCCAGAGGTTCTTTGTGAAAACCTATAAACCCAGTATGACAGCTCTGTTTGCCTTCTTTGCAAGAATATTGTGAGCTAAGTTTCAAGAATAAGTTTGAGAATAATGCTTCTGTAATGCATGGATAAAGAGGGGAAGTAAAAATATTGTTTTTTAAAAATATTTTTATCTTATGTAAATCTTCATGAAATGGCCCTTTCACTGTATTTAAGCATACTTACAAAAATTAGCACATCATTCATAAATTCCTGGCAATGAACACTGTAAAAAGAGATTTCTTTCCTCCCCTACCATGTTATTGTGATGGAAATATACGGATCAAAACCCTGGTACCATTTACTCATGAAAGGATAAAAATAAAAGAGATGAGTACTAAATTATGGGGAAAAAACAACCTTAGGCATTATGTAATTGATCAAAAAGTCATTAAACCCTCCAAGTCCCAGTAGGTGCAAGTTAGTTATGGATAGATAATCTCATGTCTAAATAGCCAAAGTTAGTTATGGTCGTGGTAATTCCTATATTCAGATGATTTCATGCTGATTTGGCTGTTTAAAATATGTACATTTAAAAATAGCTACAGTGCTGCTAAATCCAAGAATATTTTACTGAATTTTGTCCATATTTTGAAATGAGAAATACTTAATTTTTGTTTCAAATTAATGAACTTCTGATACACATGCAGTGCCAAATCATCATGATTTTTTTATTTGTTTTAAATTCAATTAATTAAGATATAATGTATTATGGGTTTCAGAGGTAGAGGTCAGTGATTCATCAGTCATATATAATGCCCAGTGCGCATTACATCACATGCCCTCTCTCCTTAATGCCCCTCATCCAGTTACCCCATCCTCCCACTCCCCTCCCCTCCAGCAACCCTCAGTCTGTTTGCTATGATTGTCTCTTATGGTTTGTCTCCCTCTCTGATTTTGTCGTGTTTTATTTTTCCTTTCTTCCCTTAATATCCTCTATTTTGTTTCTTAAATTCCACATGATTGAGATTGGATGATAATTGTCTTTCTCTGCTTGGCTTATCTCACTTACCATAATATCCTCCAACTCCATCCATGTTGTTGCAAATGGCGAGATTTCTAATCATCTTTGTTTTATCAGACTCTTTGGATTACCCTATTGATACCTCCATCGTTTTATGTAGGAATGTTTTAATAATAAGTCAATACAACATTGAATTTTCTAAGTACAAAAGAGTTTCATAATAGAAGAGAAAGGGTATAGATTAAACATGAAAGTGCCTCCAAGAACCTGTATATCACTTTTGATTACACTTTTGTGTCATGCTTTTAGGTGTTTGTTTGTAGCACTACATTAGTAGATTTTGATAATATTGATCAGAAAACAGAAACATTTCTCCAAGTAGTAAATACTATATCCATACTATATCCGTAGAATACAAGTAATTTTGTTAAAATTATTTGTAGAGATCCACCAAATTTCTCAGTTCTATTTCATCAGAACAACTCTGCCTCAAAAGTTGAAGCTTTCCAAAATGACCTATCTCTTATAACTGCTGGTCAAATCAAACAACTCTCCTCTAACAGCTAAGTGTGTTTCACCACTACATAGAACTTGTTCTTGTATACAACTATTACATAATTAATTGTCGTTGTCTTTCTCCATTGAGAATATTACTGTGTCTACCATCAGGTGAGGAAATGTTTTAATTTAATTCTAACAGTATAATAAATGGTTAGGACTCAAGAGTTGGGAAAAGACGCATATTTAAATATTTTTAGATTATGTACTTTTCACTAATGCAGATATTTAATAGTCAAGACATATTACCTTGTGTCAGGGCTTCTCTCATCGAGGCGAGATTAACTTTTCTTTGTCCTTCCAGTGCTTCATTTCTATACTTGTAGAATTTTTTTAAGTGTCAGAGAACATAACAGACATATTCTGCTCTAGCACATGAATTTTACACAGAAAAAGGCTCAGTGATTTGCTCCTAATGTAAAATAGTGGCAGAGCTGGAATGGAAGCTCTTTATTTTCTGATCTGAGGATTTTAGCGACTATAAGAACTTTTCAGAGAGTAGAGAGTAAAATTTTCTACATCTAGAAAAATGCTTGAGAATATTTCTAGAATCTGTCAATATGATTAGATATCCCAGCTCTCTCTTTATGGTCATGTGAATCGGTACCAAGGTCTGTAATGTTTTGACTTCTTAATTTCTTTTACACTCTAAAAACCCTTTGAAGATGAAAAAGACCAGATCAATGCTATTAGGATTATTATGCCTTCAGCATATGTCTTCATCTAAATGCAGCAAATATTATTCCTGGTCCATAGTGGTCTAATCAATGCAGCTGCTTCCTCTCTGTGCTGGGAAACCTCTATGAGTGGATACAAATTGACTACTGGTCCCAAACACCTATGACACAACTCTTAAATTCTCCATGGCAGTAAGTTGGGATTTAATATGTGGTAATAAAGCATCCTGAATGTTCATGAACTTGCCCAGGATGTATATTTATTTTATGACCAAGTGTTAGTCAGGATTTGGAAACTACCAGTGATTTGCCTTTCCTTTTATGTGGTCCTTGTAAGGTAATATTGGCTGTTAATGATAAATTCCTTTACCTACATACACCACAATTTGCATACAAGGGAGGTAATGGGGGATATTATAGGGACCCATATTTTTTGTGTTGTGCCATTTATATACTTTATTTTAATTTCTATATCTTAATAAAGTGTTGTGTCTGGTTTAAGCATTTTCTAGAAGAAATGGGAAAATCACATAAATTATTTCTGAACAGAGCATGTCCTGGTTTGGGTTCTTCAGGGTTTTAACAAAAATTAGTAATCATTTGGTTTTAAGATTACAATTTAATTCAAGGGGGAATTTTTTTCTTATTCCAATAGAATTTTTAAACAGTTGATGGGACATTGCAGTAATTTCTGTAGAAGGCCCATGATGAATGGAAAAGTGATTTGGAGGTGAAGCAAAGGAATGTATTTTTAAAATATTTGGTAATGTTTCAAAGAGAATTAGATCAATTTTCAAGAGGAAAAATAAGCTGCATAAATGAATGTAAATGGATATTAAAGGTCTGTGTTTAAATAACCCTATGTAAAGTGTTTGGAAATATGTACATAAAATATAATTTGATAGGTGCAATTAACAGTTCCATAATAGAGACATGTTCATAAATATATTGCCTTAAAACATACTCTTTTGTGAAAAGGCACAGCCTACAAAGTGATATAAATTAAACCCAAAATCTGGCAAAAATCAGTATATACATGTGGTAGATTGAATAATAGCCCTACAAAATATTTATATCTTAGTCCTTAAAATCTCTAAATACACTACCTTAAATGGCAAAGAGGCTTTGTGGATGTGATAAAGTTAAGGATTAAAGGTTAATAGATTGTCCTGTATGATTAGTGTAGACCCAATATAATTATAAAGCCCCTTATAAAAAAGTGGAAATAGAATGAGAGCTAGAGAAAGATATGTCTGTGGATCCAAAAGCTGGAGTGGTGTGCTCGGAAGGTAGAAGGGGCTAGAGACATGAAATGCCAATAGCTTCAAGATCCTGGAGAAGGCAGTGAATAATGTCCTTCTGAAAACTTCAGAAGGAATGCAGCCCTATTAATATTTTTATTTTAGACTTTTAACCTCTTTAAAGGAATACATTTGTAGGCTGTTTTAGCCACTAAGCATGTGGTAGTTGTTGCAGTAATAGGAAATTAATACAATAGGATTTTTTGGCAGGGCTGGGTTAAAGTGTATCTGGCTGTCTGGGTGAGCGGAATCAAGAATTATATGCCTGTATCCTGGCCAAACTATATTTATCAGAATACATTCCAAGGAAATATCAAAGATATTAGTATGATCTTAGGACTTGGTTTCAACAAATAAGGGTCTAATAATTAGGGCCTTCGAATACTTTGTTGTATGTATATTACTTTTTAATATGAAGCCCTCCCTAAATTTTACCTTATGTCTGTATTCTAATGTTAAGAACAAGTAATGTGTTTGTTTATTGATGTCATTTTTAAGGTCACCAGAATACAGAAAACTATATTAAAAATAAGTATCCTGTTGTATTTTTGTGAACTAAAAAGAATGAATTTGAGTACTAAATTGTACCAAGTATTTCTTTATTTCGGTCTAGGTTAGGTACTTAATTACATATGATGCTTTGAAATAAGTGGGTGAAATTGTTTATATGTGTGTGCGCATATATAAAATACATATATATATATATACAGACATACATATGGTATATCAATACATATAATCTATGTTCATTTAATATACATGCATAAGTATATGTAATGAGATGCTTAGTAAAATTAATTTGAAGAATAATGCTTCATTCTATATAGAGGCAGCAGGTGAATTATCTTTAGAATCAGACATATCTGTGTTTAAGTTCTAACTCCACTGTTTAAGAGCTATTCGTCCTGAAAGTATAGATGTACTAAATGTATTTATATTTTGCATTACATATATTTATATGTATTTTGTGCACATATATACTTACATATGTAGTTGTGTATTACATATTATATATATATACATTTATGAATTTATATAATATTTTTACCTATTTTCTCAACAATTAAGATATAGTTTGTTCTAGGCAGATATAACAGCAATAGTGCGAAGTGAAAATTAGTGGACTAATGGCAATGAATGAAGAAAAATGATGAAGGGTTTGATTGAAATAACTCAACACAGCAATCTAGGGCTACTGAAGATAATTCTCAACCAGAGTGTATTTAATCTTCTGACTGTTGCTTCTATTAACACTCACTATAAACAGGTGCAAATAAACCTTGCTTCCAGTATTTTTGAGTGATTTTGCTGTATCACAAATTTCTCTGCCTTGTTTCACTTCTTTATCTCTGGTTATTTTCAGCATTTACACACATGATGTTATAACTGTCAATTATGTATAAGCATGTCTTTGAAGAACACATTAAAATTATATTTATCGCAATTCTTAGTAATTTTCACCTGCCCTCATATTCAAGAATTGGTTATTCTTGTTTCATTTTTATTCATCAGATTCGAACTTATAATGTCTGGAAGGCCCCTTTCAAGTTTACTCCTTTTTGACTTCTAAATAAAAGCTAACATAAAAGTAAAAATGGCATTTGTCACAGTCTTACATACAAATTTTGAAAAACCAAGATTCCATTGTTTTCAATGATAATATTACATTTTTACCACCTATCAGAAATATCTTGTAGCAGTTTCCTGTTTCATTGGCTTCTTAATTGATTGGATCTTTTTCTTTTTTCTTGAGCACCTACCATGTGTTTGTTCTCTTTCCAGTTACAGAGGATACAAAGACAAATGAAGCCACTCACTGTACTCAAGAGTTATATAGTTAAATAGTCTGGGAAGCAGGTAAATAGATCTCAGAGGAATAGTTTTACTTTCTGTATCTGTGGTATATATTTTCCCAAATGAATTATTTTTAATATCCCAGTTTTATGATCACTCGCCAGGATATGTGGGTGGAGTTGTTGATTGCAGAAGTCCAAGTGACTAGTCTCTGACACCTATTAGTTTTTCAGTAATAATATGAAAGAAGGAAGAGATAAGATGAATGGAGGATTTCTTGTACTAATCTTTTCCCCCCTGGCAGCCTCTTAAAAGACCCTGTGACTGAGACAGAGGTAGATGGCTTGAGTTTTGGGGAAAGGAATGTGCTGGGACAAATAAAGGAGAGATTTACATGAAATCCCAACATCCCTCTGGTGTGACTCTAGAGTGCAGACACTGCTTGTTCTACTGTAACTCCTTGCAAGTTATTTATTCTCCATTAAGTATCAAAGTCTATTAAATATATATATATTTAAATATATATAAATTAAAGGATATTCATGTCTGTTTGTATGATAATTGCATGATAATATTTGAGAGTTTAACTGGGCATTTCTGAGTGGTAGAGAAGACTGAGCTGTGTCTACCATGCACAAAATTTCCCAGAATCCAGAGTCCATCTTATCTGTGGTGCAGCAAATGGAGAGCAATCATTATCGATGTACCACTAATGGTTGTGAGGGTTGTGATTTATCTTGGGGCTTTTTTTCCAGTTTCATCAGTATGGTTATATATATATATATATATATATATATATATATATATATATATATACACACACACATATATGGAGCTCTCACACATTTGAATATTCTCTTTTAGATGTGTTATGGTGGACAAAATTGTTTTGAACCATTCCTTGTTATGAAACTCAGAGTAGACACAATTATATGTCATCAAGTGCAACTTGACATGACAAATGTATACTGCTATATTTTGTTGGCTTTCAAAATTTCTGTGTGATCACTGTAAGGAAAAAATGGGCTTACATGCAACTTGAGCATTGCTGAGGTTTTCCACAACTTGGAGAATATGTGAGTTTGATTCCCTTAAATTAGTCCCATGGTAAGAGCCAAGGAATTAAACATCTGATAACATTACTAATTTGGAACAAAATATCTTGATTTGGCTTTTCCCTGGACTTTAAAACATTGACTAGCTGTAATCATTACTCTTTTATTTTTTTCTAGTTATAGGCTGTCATGTTACTGCTAGAAATTATACTATTTAAAGATATTGTGATTGGGATGCTTATCAAATCAGCTGATAAGTACCACTCAGTTCTCTCTGGTTATTTTGTAATCATAAAGTTTAATTTTTTGTTTGTTTGTTTGTTTCTACTGGCACAATTTCAGATTTTAAAGGAGTCTTGGCAAATGGCCTCAGAGAAAATATATTTAGGAAAAGAAGATGTGATGGCCTTGAACTTTAATGGTACACTAGGAGCCTAATCTGCTTTTATAAACAATCAATAATAAATGATAACTTATTATCATGGTTCCTGTTAAATAATTCTTATTGCTTGCATAGCTATATAAAATTAAGACCAATGGGAAGAGATAAAGGGAAAAATATGAGTTATTTATATTTATGGTGTGTTTATTTTGCTCCTTAAAATGGTAGATCAGACTAGTTTAAAATGTGAAAATCTTGAAGTAATTAAGAATTGAAGTTTCCACTGTATTTCTTTGTTACTATTGGTGGATTATTCTGTGGTGAAGACCTTTTATAATGTGTGTTTATAAGAAAATATTTTTTATGAAAAAAGAACATGAGTTATAAGACTGTTGACTTAATTATTATTTATCCACCTCTGAAACTAAATGTCATATCTTTAATTGAAGTTTAATATGGATAAATAATATTGAAAATTATATATAGGGCTATGTTCCCTTGGATATAATGTAACTGAATAATACTGTGTTGATTAAAGTTTTTCTACTGTGTCACATTATTTACTAGATAGAACTTCATTTTATTTAGAAAGGGTACTGTAAAAATTGTTTAAACTCTGTTTCTCATAAAATGGGTACTGCAGTTATTGAGATTAAATAATCATTGACATGAAGGCCACTTTGTGTACTAAAAATTCTATTAGAGAGTAATAAGCAATAAATGGAAAATAAATTCTATGATAATTTATTTGATGCGGAATTAATTTTGTTATTCAGACAGAGGCGTGTTGTCATTTTACACATAGTTATATTTAAAACTTGTTTTTGTAATTTCCATGATTGTTTTGGAAAATGGTGACAATAAATGCTAGTGCATAGTTCTCTGTTTTTATTATTCCCATTTTCTTTTCTAATTAACATCATTGTGAATATGACTTCAAAATGATATTTGAAGCATATGGTTTTATACTATTAAGTCTAATCATGCCAAAAATTACTTCTTTGCAATTAAGTTCCTTTTCTTTCTTACTGAAAACAATTAACTTTCAATATCTTATGATTTTAAAGTCTGAAAAAAATACACTCTACCTAGTGGGACATCTTAGTTCATAGGTTCTTTTCATTAAAAAGGATATCATCTCTCTAGAACTAGTGACATTTAAGGCTAGGTTTTTGTGGAAGGGTCTTTCAAAACCTCACTAAGATCATATATCAAAAGATCCAGTGGCAGGCTCTTAAAAAGGAGTGATTGTAGGTTTTGTCTGAATGAGCAGATTGAATTTTTATTGGAGAAAGAAACCGCTAAAATGCCCTCTTTCTTTAGAAGAGAGCATGGATACCAGGTGTGTTGAGAATTTTTTTTTGTCAGTGGTATCAAATGACAATGTAACGATAAGTAGATCTTAATTATAGAATAACTGTGTATATATGTATATGTATAATTTATTCTCTAAAATACAAAATATATGATACTTAGTGGTTGTGTATGTATTTCAAAATATCTGCCATACTTTTCCATTTTAACAACTTCAGATATATTTATAATTTTATTCAACTGCATTTCTTACGTATTTTTTAAAAATGTAGTTTCTTGACTTATTTTCTTACCTTTAAATGATAGATGTGTACTCTATAGCTCTAAAACTGATGTAGTTTCTGCGCTTTGCAGGCATTGTTCTCAGCACTACCCAAATATTAACTCACATGCTCTAGACTAAGTTTGATGCATTTTGGTACTTGGGGGAGAGTTCTAGGTATGTTTGCAGTGTGCCCGTCCAATTATGAAAGTAGAAATGGAACACTGTCCAACAGACAGCACCAATGCAAGATTGGGATCAAAGAGGAATATTAAATAGCCTTGGTATATTTAACTTCAGGATAAATCAAATTCAACAGATAGTAGTTATAGTTACTCATGATAAGAGGATAGAAAATAATATGGTGTCAGTTTGTCCCAGTGATTAGCTAGACTTCTAGTGTTCTTCCTATTTCATTTTACCTTCATTCTATTTCTCATGAATTTATTGAAAAATTTACCATTTAGTTTTATTAAAATTGATTTTATGAATCTCTTATAACTTATTTTACATCTACAACTTTCTTTTATATTGAACCACTAAAGTATGGTGCAATACAAAGGAAAAAAATCAAGTCCATTGAGAAAGATTTTAGTCATTAATTTTCATACTCTTTATTTCAGTCTACATAAAGAACAAAGAAATAATTACCCATTCTCAGAAGAAATTACTGGAGGCATAGAAGATTTGAAACAGAGACTAGTTAGGCAAAAGAACATGGTATGTGCACAAGGATGGAAACAGATATGAAATATAAGAAGTTGTGTTTCAAACATACACAGACACAAATATGTACACTCTAGGAGACTTATTGCTATAAAATTGATGTACCATAGACTACACAGAGAATGCACAATTTGATAAGTTTTCATGTATGTATACACCTATGAAACATCACCACAAACAAGATAGTGAGCATATCCACTTCTCCCAACAGTTTCCTTGGGTTCTTTCATAAGCCAGTCAGAAAAGAATACATATACTATGACTTTATTTATTTAACACTCTAGAAAATGCAAATGGATCCACTGTAACAGAAGGAAGATCATTGCCCATTTCCATTCTTACTTGCCAAAGACTGTAAGGATGTAATATCATTCAGAGACTGTTCTAATGACTAATCAGGTTACAATGAAACAGACACAAAGAATTTTCAGATTTTATGGAGATTGCACTCTAGTTGGACTAAACCAGAATATGTGTAAATGAACAAACAAATCAGTTTACACCAAATGATAATGGATCAGGAAAATATCAAATATAAGGAGAAATAATACCCAAATGAAGAAAGGCAAATATGGTAACAGAGATCAGAATATAACAGTTAATAATAGTGAGCTGAAGTTTCAAGACAACAGCAGCTCAAAAATCATCAATACTTATCCAGTCTCTAACTTCAGTTTTCTAAGTTCATATAATTTTGTTAAAAGAATAACTAACCCTAGCACACTTTACCTTTAGTCATTTCCAACTTCCACTGGTAAAATGATTCAATCAGAGAGTCTTTATTAAAAACAGGGAGTCCTTGGTCCGAGTCTGACAACCTGAGTCAGAATTTCCTGGAAAGAAACCTAATAATCTGTACTTTTAGTAAAAACTGGCCCAGACCTACCTGGATAACAAGAAGCTCCTAAATATGACGAATTGTGCATGGCAGAGACAGTAGTGGTTTCCAGCTGGCAGATAGTGGTCAAACTTTGACCTGGGAATCAAATCGTGGATAGTTGTATTTTTTAAAACCTGTGTGCTAATAAACTAATATTCATGTGAGGGGACTTTTGTAGGAAAGTAAAAGAAGTGCCATCTGAAGAAATTTTAACACATTCATGGACTGTCACAGACTGAGGATTTCAATGTTGTCTTGTTTATTTCACAAAGCGTTAAGACCCAAAACATAGGGAAATAAGTCATGTGCATGGAGTTTATTTATTTATTTATTTATTTATTTATTTATTTATTTATTGGAGATATATTATATTTTAAATACAAGTAATCAACACGTGATCCTATCTATAATTTGTCTACACAAATAGCATTGGTTAGAATGACTGATAAATGGTATTTTCTTATTCCATTTAACACAATTAAATTTTATGTTTTCATAATTCTCTTTTTTTTAAGATTTTGTTTATTTATTCATGAGAGACACACAGAGAGAGAGAGGCAGAGACATAGACAGAGGGAGAAGCAGGCTCCCTGCAGGGAGCCCAATGCAGGACTGGATCCCAAGACCCTGGGATCATGACCTGAGCTGAAGGCAGACGGTCAACCACTGAGCCACCCAGTCGCCCCTTCATCATTCTCTTTTAAAGCCATTTTTAGAGACATTCAGTACTAAATGAGCTATTAATCATTTTAACACTTAAAAATTCAACACCTTTTAGTGCAATAAAAAAATCTATGACTATCAAGGAAGTTTATCTATAACTATTCATTACTGTAGATTCATGAAATTCACCAGACATAGAATATAAAACATCTTATCTCTATATGTACTTTGCCTTTTGAAGGCAAACATTTAGAACATTTCGAATATTTAGAATAGTGACACATTCAGAAAAGAGGCTACAAAGAATTTTGATTGATACATGTTGAAAAGCTTATAGAATTATGGAGAATTTATTATTGAAGTCTTCTTAAACAATTGTCTGCTATTTTACAACTCATATTATTACAAACAGTATTTATTTGGTGCCCACTATATACCTAGAATTATGCATATGGAATCATATTTCAACCTTACAAAAAGATGATTGAATCACTCTTACTATTTAAATATAAAAAGGACCTTTACAGAGATTAAGTAACCTAAACAGGGCCACACAGCTAGAAAATGGTTGGCTGCCAAAGGATTAGAAGCCAATTTTGTTTGACTTCAAAGCTATGCGTGTCATGTCACTCTTTCCTATGTGGAGACAGGGTGTCTTAAACTAGATTTCTATATTTTTGAAAAGCTAGATGGCATGCTGCTTTACAATAATGGCAAGGTTTTGTATATCATTGCCTGAGCTGCTGAGATGTTAGAGATTTTTTATATTATATCATTATCAATAAGTCAGAAAATGGATTAGCAACTCTTTAACCACTAGACATATATACTGACATTGAACAATTAAGTAAATGAATGGCAGATGGTGGGAACAAATGTGGGAGTGCAAGGTTACAGATAAGTAGTGTGGAAGCTTGAATGTCCTAATTCCCTATCAATTTATGCCCTCTGCCACCTTGTCTTTCCTTCCTCTCCTTCCCTTTCCCTCTTACTCATTTCACTCCATTGCTACCTGACCTGTGTTGCAACTGATTAGAGTTGGTAACATCAGTATGTATTCACGTTTAGCTTAATATGTGTGTGTGTGTGTGTGTGTGTGTGTGTGTGCAGATAGACAGATAGATATAGATATACACAAATTGATGTAAACACATTTATTTCCTAGCTCTGTTACCTGAAAGGAGAAGCAATGACACCCCAGTAGGAAGGAACACATTCAGAAATTGGCTTCTAAAAATGTTCTCCAATAAAAGAAGCCAGTGCTCCTGAGGGAAAAGACTGATTCTAGAAGTAGACAGTAAATAAGCAAGAGGAGCCTGGAGCATCTGATTTGGTAGTGCCAGAAACTAAAACCAAAACAAAATAAAACAAAAAACTATAGGGAAAAAAAGGCATACTAACAAACCCACAATGATAAGGGTATGCCAAAGAAACATAGGAGCTAACTGAAAGACTAATCAATGGTCAAAGCTTTGACAATTTTAGTTACAAAATAAAGCATCCAATTTTATACCAAAGTATAAAAAAAATCTGTGTCCATATTAATGAAAATACATGATTAAACAACAACAACAACAACAAAAAACAAATAAGGAAGAATGGACAAATCTCCTGTGCAGAAGAATTCCAAATAATTTATGCAAATACTCCAACCTTAAGGAAGTAGAATGTAACTCCCCACTCCTTAAGTGCAGGTTGCACAGAGTGACTTCCTTCCAGAGATTACAGTGCAGAAAATTGGAAAAGGAGAATAATTTTACAGTGGAGATAACTGATTAACTGATAAACTACTGCAGTTGGGCAATCAAGGTTAACCTAATAGTGATGATATGCTGATATTATGTATCCTTAATATGATGCAATGAAATGGAGCTTTACGCTTGTAGTGTTTCTCCAAAAAAAAAAAAAAACCCTCATAACCTCAGTCTAGTCATATGGGAAAAATGTAAAATCAATAACAATTGAGAAATAGTCTAATACTTGACCAGTATACCTCAAAAACCCCAAAAGCACAAAATCAGACAAAGTCTGAGGAAGTATTACCGCCAAGAGTATCCTGAGGGACATGATGACTATATTGTGTAATATTGTATACTGGATGGAATCTTGCAACAGAAAAAGGGTAATAGGTAAAAACTAAGGAAATCTGAATAAAGTATGGACTTTAGTTATAATAATGTGCCAATGTGTTCATTAATTGTGACAGATGTACTATATATACTGCTGTAAGATATTCCTGATATCTTATACAAGGAAACATTAGGTGTGGGTATATGGGAACTTCTCTTTATAATATTTATATAAATGTAAAACTATTTTAAACTAAAAAAATTAAGCAAACAGACAAAAACATTAGCCTGTAATAGAAACTATTACTAGCCTGAAGGATCAGTATCATGTTTACTATACCGGTACTTAAAGGTCCTCTTCACTATAGAAGCTGTAATGCACAAACAATTTGGAATGTTTCCACAGATCCAACATGTGAAGTTAAGAATTTATGTAAATTTTTTGTTCTAATCACAATTTGATGCCTTTAGTATTTTTGTGCTTCCTCCCCTATGTCAGTAATAGTTGTATTATTTAACATCAATCAACAACATTTCACAGGCAGAAATGCTCTAAGTCATCATTCTTATTTTGTCCCAGGCTAACTTAATAAAAGGTTAAGTGGGTAGAACAAAAAGTATCAGTGGGGAAGATAACTAGGATAATTAAACATGCTCTTGATGCTGACAAATCTGGTTACAATGTTTTAATATGCATGATATCTATAAAATACTATACAAAAGTAAAGCGCTACCCTTCACAATTTGTACATCATGCCCCCAGGAGCTGTCAGTGTCCCCACTTTCATCAGTTTTACCCATTTGAGGCAGAGATGGTCTCATCACAGAGGAATTTATTCCTGAACGGTTCTAACCTGAGTATGGTCTTCTCTTGCCATTCCGACCAAGCTTTAAAGAATACTGTTTAGCCTCTGAGAAAACCGAGTTTGAAAAACAATGTTTTTTGTTTTTAAATCAAGCAGTCTTTGAAAGCCACACAATTTCTGTTTAACTTCATGGATGTAAGTAATTAACAAAGTATTCTGCTTCAGACCCCTTATATCTATGCTAATATTTATTTGATGGCTTCACTTTGAAATAGTTAATTATTTTCTTAAAGAATTAAGATTTTTTAAAAGATTTTATTTATTTATTTGAGAGAAAGAGAGCACTAGTATGGGAAGGGGCAGAGAGAGAGAGAGGGACCAGCAGACTCCCTGCTGAGCAGGAAGCCGAGGAGCAGACCATGCAGGGCTGGATCCTGGGACTCCAGGATCCTGCCCTGAGCTGAAAGCAGACACTGAACCGACTGAGCCACCCAGCTGCCCCAAATAATTAAGTTTTAAAATAAAACCCAAATCCCCAAATAATAAGATCCTACTATATGCACCTTAGATGAGACAAACTCAGTTATGAATGATACATGATGATGTATGTATTTCCCATTCATTCATTCATTCATGCATCCATTCAGCAAATATTTATTAAATTTCTAGATGCCGAGTAATTTTCTGGTAATTTTTTTATAGCAATGAGCTAAACCAAATTAATTCCTACTAAATGGAGTATACATGTTATATTCAATTTATGAATAGAAAAATGACACTACCATTAACTTCTTACTGTTCCTATTTGAGTATATTTGTGACTTTGCTATAAATACTGTGATGAACTCGGGGGCCCGTAGTCTGCTCTTTCTTGTTTCAATGTCTTCTGATGCTTTGTCCATAGTGGCAAATATGGCATGACTCTTCCTTCCTGAGAAAATCGATAAGGACTTTGAACCTTGCCACAATACAACTGTGAGAACTACCAGTCAATTAAAATTTCCATGGCAGTAAACAAAATGCAATTTCAGAGGTACTTTTAGACAATTTGGTTTTATATGCATACTGTGTGTTCTGTAGCATTGCAGAAAATTCTGAGGAACTGGACATGTTTAAGAAAACAAGATAAAGCTAAAAATATGAACCCTCTGAACCTGAGTATCACAGAGCTCTGTGATTGAAAGAATAAAAGTACACAATGAAGTACCAAAGTCATTATCGCCCTATATGGGTTTACAAAACACTAGATAGCTAATTTTTCTCTCCTACAGGTCGTGTTTGTTTTAATTTATTTTTATTTTATTGAAAGACATACTTCACCCTTGAGTTTCATGGTTAATTCTGTTGACATAGTAAAGTAATTTTTATTTTAAAAGGTTTACAATAAACCTTTTAAAAGGTTTTGTTTATATTACTTTGATTTTTACCAGTGGTTTACCTATACATATTTATTGGACCCTCCTTTGTCCCAGGCACTGTTGTTCTAGGTCTAGGAATTTAGCAGTGAATAAAATAAACACTAGCCTGTTGTCATAAAAATTGCATTCTACTTGAGAGGATTGAAAAAAAACAAATCTACAATTCAGATATGCATATCAGCTAGTGCAAGTGCAAGAACTAAGAAGAAAAATAAAACCCTAAAGGAGCAGAGAGCAAGGTAAAAGAGGGGGAAGAGTGGGCATTGGTTACTTCAGTCATAGAATGGACAGGAAAGGTCTCAGTGAGAAAACTACAGGATAGGCAACTAGCTCTAGAGAAGTCAGGGTGGAAGCACCTCTGAATGACGGAATGCCAAGTGCAGAGTTCTTTGGCAGAAGTATGTCTAAAGTGTTCTAAGAACAGAACGCTGGGGCGGAGGAGATAGCAGGAGGTGAAGTAAGAAACGATGCAGGGTGCCAGACGATGTTGATCCTTCTATGCAATTCTGGATTTGTCTTCTACTCTTGAGTGAATAAATTATATCATGTTATTCGTTATATGTTTACATTATATATAATTTTAATCTCATTGGCTGTTTAATAGTGTTCAGACAGAGCTATACACTATTCATTGGTTAGACACTCTTTACTATTGCTGAGATCTTTTCTACCTTACTATATGTGCATTATACATATATGCATTATATAATATGTATTATACATGATGTCTCTCTCTCTCTCTCTCTCTCCATACACACACACACACACACACACACACACACACATACACACACACCCCATCCATTAGTCCATGATGGTCTCTCCTATATCCTATCAAAGCTAAAAATGACAAAAAAATAGGGATGCCTGGGTGGCTCAGCAGTTGAGCATCTGCTTTCGGCCTAGGATGTGATCCTGGAGTCAGTCCTGGGATCAAGTCCCGCATGGGGCTTCCTGAAAGGAGCCTGTTTCTCCCTCTGCCTGTATCTCTGCCTCTCACTCTCTCTTTATCTCTTTCTGTGTCTCTCATGAATAACTAAAATATTTTAAAAATTGGCAAAAATAATCTACATCAAGAAAAATATTAGTCAACATATATCTGTGTTGTCAAACCCAGAATCTATACAAATCTCTACAGATTGACAAAATGGATGTTGAATCAAATATCCATATTTTTGGAATCCAGATATTAAAATAGCATAGATTTTTTTTCTATTTTCATCAGAAAAGTCAATTAATAGGCACTGACAGAGAACACTGAACACCATTAGTAATTGTTAGTTCTAATAAAATATTTGGAGGAAATGGAAATGAACAAAATGTTTCTTTTTTATTAAACTATAACTGATATGCAATATTAAATTAGTTTCAGGTGCATAAGATAGTGAGTCAATATTTTGTTATATATTACAGAATGATCACCACAATAGGCCAAGTTATCTGTCACCACATGAAATTGTTGCAGTATTCCCTATGCTGTACATTACATCCCCATAGCTTATTTCTTTTATAACTGTAAATTGATATCTCTTAATCCTTTACACCAGTTCACCTGTCTCCTCATCCCTCTACTCTCTGGCAACCACTCTTTTATTTTCTGCATCTGTGAGTCTGTTTCTGTTTTATTAGTTTTTTTTTTTTTAAGCTCCACACATAAGTGAAATCATATAGTATTTGCCTTTCTCTGTCACACTTACTTCACTTAGTATCCTACCTTTTAAGTCCATCTACATTGTCACAAATGACACTTGACAAGTCAACTTGGGACGCCTGGGTGTCCCAGCGGTTGAGCGTCTGCATTCGGTCCAGGGCATGATCCTGGAGTCTCAAGATTGAGTCCCACATAAGGTTCCCTGCATGGAGCCTGCTTCTCTCTCTGCCTATGTCTCTTCCTCTCTCTCGGTGTGTCTCTCATGAAAAATTAAATGAAATCTTTTTAAAAAGTCACCTAGTATACTACTGTTTAGATCCATCCTCGTTGTCACAAGATTTCATTTTTTTTATGGCTGAGTAAAATACACATATTATACTCACATGTATATATACCATATATTTCACATACACATGTATATATACCATATATATCACATAAGTATATACAACATCTTTTATATATAGTCATCTATTAATGGACAATTTGGTTGCTATTGTAAATGATGCTGCAAAGAACATAGGGGTACATGTATCTTTTCAAATTGGAATTTTCATATTTTTGGATAAATACCCATAAAGGGAATTAGTAGATCTAATGGTAGTATTTTTTGCAATTTCTTGAGGAATCTTCCTTTTCTTTTCATAGCAGCTTCACCAACATATCCACCAACAGTACACCAGTGTTCCCTTTCTCTTTCACATCCTTGCCAACACTTGTTATTCCTTGTTTTTCTGATAATAGGCATTCTGACAGGTGTGAGACAGTGTCTTATTGTGGTTTTGATTTGTATTTCTCTGATGATTAGTGATATTGAGCATCTTTTCATATGCCTGTCGACTATCTGTCTTCTTTGATAAAATGTTTATTTAGATCCTCTTCTCATTTTTTTAAATCACGTTATATTTTTTGTTATTGAATTGTGTGAGTTCTTTATATATTTTGGTTATCAACCCCTTATTGGATATACAGTTTGCAAATATCTTCTCTTATTCAGGAGGTTGCCTTTTCATTTTTGTTGATGGTCTCCTTTACTGTGCAAAGGTTTTTAATGTTATGCAGTCCCCCCCCTTTTTTTTAACATTTTTGCTTTTGTTGCTTTTACCAGGAGAGAAATATCTAAAAAATTACCACTAAGATTCGTGTCAAAGATATTACTGCTTATGTTTTCTTTTATGTTTTAAACCTTATATTTAAATCTTTAATTCATTTTAGTTAATTTTTGTGAATAATATAATGGTCAAGTTATCCTTTCACCTGTGGCTGTCCAGTTTTCCGAACATTATTTATTGAAAAGATTGTTCTTTCCCCATTGTATCTTCTTCCTTCTCTTATCATAAATCAATTGGCCATATACGAGTGAGTTTATATCCGGACTTTCTATTCTATTCCATAGATCTATGTGTCTGTTTTTCTTCCAATATCATGCTATTCTGAACACTGCAGCTTTGTAATACAGTGTGAAATCAAGTAGTGTGATACTCCCAGCTCTGTTACTCTTTTTTCAAGACTGCTTCGGCTATTTGGGGTATTTTGTGATTGTACACATTTTAGGATTATTAGTTATAGTTCTATAAAAAATAAAATTGGTAGGGATTTCATTGAATATGTAGATTTCTTAGGGTGGTATGGACATTTTTAAAATATTAATTCCTCCAACCCATGAGTATAACACATCTTTCCATTCATTTATGTTGTCTTCAATTTATTTCCTCAGTATCTTATACTTTTCAGAATATAAGTTTTTCACCTCTTTGGTTAAATTTATTCCTAAATATTTATCCTTTTTAAAGTAATTGCAAATGTGATTTTTCTCTTAATTTATCTTTCTGAGAATTTACTATTAATGTATAGAAACACAAAAGATTTCTGTATATTAATTTTGTATCCTGCAACTTGAATAAAATAATTTATTAATTTTGGTAGGTTTTTTTTGGTAGAGTCTTTCGCTTTTTCTATATATAGTATGTTATCTGCAAAAAGTGACACTTTTTTTTTCTAATTTGGATGTCTCTTATTTCTTTTTCTTGCCTAATTGCTATGACTAGGACTTCTAATATGATATTTAATAAAAGTTGTGGGAGTGGGTATCCTTTTCTTGTTCCTTATATTAGAGAAAAAATTTTTAGATTAGGAAAATGTTTATCTGCTACTATTTTCAAGAAATATCACAAGTTTAAAAACTTATTTTTGAAGGCAATCCCCATTATATTTAACATATGATTTATTAATGCTTTTAGGACCCACATGATTAAAAAATTATTAAAAAGCATTAATTTTATGAAAATATAGTATTGATAATCACGTGTGTTAGCACAATGGGATATATATTATACAAGGTTAATGAATTTTAGAAACGTGGAAGATATATAAGTTCATCAGGATGTCTTTATTATATAAGATAATTAAGATACTTCATCTATTTTAACTTTATAGAGAAAATGTAAACTTAAGACTCTTTGTGACTATAAAATGGGTTTTGCTTGTTTTGTTTTGTTTAGATTTTATTTATTTATTTGACAGAGAGAGAGCTCAAGTAGGCAGAGTGGCAGGGAGAGGAAGAGGGAGAAGTATACTCTCTGCTGAGCAGAGAGCCTGATGGGATGATCCCAGGACTCTGGGATCATGACCCCAGCCAAAGCAGGTGCCCTGGGAATACAGTTTTAAGAAAATTTTCAGGATACCTGATTTATATTTGCAAAACATTTTAAAATCTGTAAAACTTTCTATTATATAGAGAAAATAAAATCATTTTCAGGTTAAAAGAAAATGTAATTGTTTAGGTAGTTCTTGTTTAATTGTTAATGGTAGTTATACTACATATAGCTCATTGTAATTTCAAGGCTCTGTTAATCATGTTCCTCTTTATTTACACTATTTTGCAGCTCCATCTCCAGTTACCAATGTGAAAAAGGGGAAGATTGCAAAAAACAGCATCTCTTTGTCTTGGCAAGAGCCAGATCGTCCAAATGGAATCATCCTGGAGTATGAAATCAAATATTTTGAAAAGGTGAGAGTAATAGAATAAAGAAAGTCCTTTCTTCTTTTTTTTCAGTTTAGCGACCACAATTATCCAATTTTTAGAAAAGCATGTTGCAATTTTATGCATAAATCAATGACAATTGATTCTACAGTCATGATTATGGAGGTTAGAAATGTATAGGGAGCACTCTTTGTGTTCTTCTGATGCCAAATAGTTTATGCTGCCGGACTACTGCCATGTATTCTAACATCATCTTAACTAGGTTTCACAGCATTAAAAGATGAAGTCATAGGACATTTTGAAAGTGTTGTAAACACTTAAGTTCTTGACCTTCAGCAGTCACTTCAGTGTACGGCAAGGAAAAACACATATGGTTATAGCCATTAACCCTGCATAATTCCTGTGCTTTTAAGGAGGTATGGTTAGATACGATGTGAATATAAAGTATAATTTTTAAAATGCATATAAAAACCTAATACCGTATTATAAACTTTATTTTAAATTTTGAGGGCACAAAATCAGAAATGTATGCTTCACATTCCCTACATGTTCTCAATTTCTTCTTCCCTGAGTTGTATCTCGGGTCCACTCTTGCGTGTTTTGCCATAATAGTCTAAAGGCAATAATTATTCCTCTTCCTCTTTTCTGAATCCATAACCAAGTGAGCCATTGATAAGGAAATAATACAGATGGAAAATAAAGGTCAACTTAAATTTCTTAACTGTATCTATAGTATAGAGCTTGGATATGTATCATTATGTGTTTTCCTACACTTCCCACACCTATATTACTTTTATTTTTATACAGTCTGTATCTGAGTGGCATACATTACTTAGAACAACCTGACTTCTAGTAAAGGATATTAAAAATAGAAATGAACTCAAACCAGACTCTCGCTGGTGGGTAGGAAACTCTGACTCAGGAGTGTGTATTCTATCAAAGTAGGGGTAGAAAAGATCACAAACACACGCACAGAAGAAGATCCCAAAAGAAAAGGAAAGGACTCAGCCGCACATACTCAATTGCTTTCCCTAAATTCACAGAGCCATCACTTCTCTTAGAAGGAATAGTGACGGGGGTAGGAAGAAGTTAAAGACTTACTTTGCAATCTCAAAGAAATTGTCCAAGCTAGGGCATTGGTAAAGAGAGAGGGAATAAATGGTTCTCCTTATACTAATGCAAAAATATCAGGAAAAAATACTTACATTCTATTAATGAAAGTTACTTAAAAATTCAACATTCTGTGTATATGTGTAGATGAAAGAATATAGGTGAATACATTGAAATGCATTAAACTAATACATAGTATTATAGAGATTTTTTTAAATGTTTCTTTTATTCATTTTAACAATTACCTGTGTAAAGATAATGACAATAAACCCTAGTGATGGGGGTGGAAGACGAATAATGGAGATGTCTACATATCCTTTCTAGGTTTTGAATCCTGTACAGTATTCTTATATTGTTTTTATAAATAGGTAAACAGTAAATTATTACTTTTGAAGGATTACTTTGTTATCCTAGGAGTGACTTGCTGGTGGCATTACAAATACCTATTAGATCATTAGAGAACATAAATGAAGATACATATATTTCATTAAAAAATGTATTATCAAGTATAATATTTACTAAGAACGTCTTATGAGAATGCCTACGAGACCAAACTAGTTTGGTATAAGGGCACCTGGCCGGCTCAGCCAGTGGAGCATGCAACTCTTGATCTTGGGGTTGTGAGTTCAAGACCTGTGTTGGGTATAGAGATTATTTAAAGATAAAATCTTAAAAAACAACATAGTGAGATATGGTTTAGAGCATTTATTGTAAAAAAAAAAAGACAAATCAAGTAAAATGTAGTGATATTAATATTGCTCACTGATTCTTGTTTTCTCCGGGAACAGTAGTCAAAATTGCATTGTAAATTCTAGAGGTCTACAATCTAAACACATGCTATATCCAAAAAAATAATTTGTTAAATTAAGGTTTACATTCTTTTTTCATTTTTTGTAAATTTTATTACTGCATACTAATGAAAAGCTGTTATATATATATATATATATATAACATAGACTGATTTTTTGGTAAGTTATATTCATTGAGTTATATTCATTGTAATTGAGGTTGATTTTTTAAAAAGTTAAAATGCATAATGGCATTTAAAAATAATGATGCACCAGAGTTATTGGCTGGCTGGCTCCCTTGGTGGAGCCCACAACTCTTGAACTTGGGGTTGTGAGTTCAAGCCCCAAATTGAGTATTGAGACTACTTTTTAAAGATAAATTTTAAAAGGACTTATAAAAAAATTAAAAACCTAATGCACCAAAACTCTGTATTTTAATGTACATTGTAGATGAAATAAAGCTTAACAGCAAGAAGAATAAAATTTGACAAATTGTTCTTTCTCTATATAGTTAGTTGTTCTTACCCCTGAAGCAACTAGTTGGATCAGTGTCTGGTTTTCTTTTTAGTTTCTAATGTTATTTTCCTATTCTAACCCTTAAGATTTACCTTTATTTTTTTTTTTTTACTATTACCAGCATGTACATAAGTCTCATATGCATAATACTCAATAAAAGCAAGGATTTATCATCTTTTTCTCTTTTTTCTTTAAGCAGAGTTTTTCAACAAGTGGTGGGGAGAGTCCTTTTCTCTTAATATTCCTTCTAGTGAATTTTATCCATGTGGAATTATTTTCTTTATAGTTCAATTTTTAAATTATCCTTATTTCATGAAAATTTAGTTTTACATTTAATATCTTACACTTGATGCTGTATTAATACATTCTATTATCTGCATAACTCAATATAAGAAAAAATAACTTGGGAAAATATTTCTGTATATAGTCTCAAAAAATGAATAGCAACTTGTCCACTCACATTCATTAAAAGCAGCCAAACTTTCATATAGTGTATTATTTTGGGGAAGTTATTAACTTCTCTTGGTCAGTGTTTTTCTTTTTACACTGAAAATATTCACAGAACTTTTTTGCGAAGCAAAATTATTGAGCATACCAATAAAATACCTGAACGTTTGTTTTTGTTTTTTTTTTTAACACACTCGGGGGGGGGGGGGCGGAGAAAGGAAAAAGATAATGAGTTTTTATAGCATGTACTGAGGTAGGGGTCCTGATAGGTTTCCAGGGCTCATTTTGAACCTTCAGAATGACACCACCATTTTATTGGATGGCTCTTGGCCAGACACAGGTGGCAGAGCTTTCCAGGGCTCGTGCATTTGCCAGCTGGCATTACTGCCTGCGATTGCCCTGCTCTAATAGAGGTCATTGGGCCTCTCTGCTCCTGCATGGTGATGGGCCCATTGCCATCTCTTAATTAAAGGCAGAGGCAAAGGGAAGCTGCCCCTTGGCAGAGTGTTTGCCAGCTGGCTCCTTCTGCTGAGGCCCTCCCCTCACTGCATGTGAACAGTGTTTGCTAAGCAGCTGGGGAATGTAGCTCATTTGCTCAGCAGGAGTGTGAAGGCAGCAAAAGCCATTGCCCTGACCAGGAATCGGCAGGCTGGTGGCCATGGGTGTTGATGATATGTATATAAAGTTGGTGATAAAAAGTAAATTATAATACAGCAATGACTGAAAAGAGTGGAACAGAAGCAAATTTTGGAACTACTTAGGTAATTCAAAATGTACCTTTATGGATTTTGATCTCTTACATTTATGATTTGGTGAGTCCCTCTGATATTATTGCATTCAGCTGACCCTGAGAGACAATGTACAATTAGAACTCAGATAAGGAACTACTTAGATATATATGTTAGTATATAAAACAGAATGTTGCATAATTTTGTGCAATTGATATTAGAACCTGTATTATTTCAAGGAGAAGCAACATGCCAATTGTCTCGTAATGTTTCCCCTCCCCTTCATTTGGCGAAAGTGTCAACTTCTAATAATTTTACAAGACATAATTGTTCCTTCAATAGGAGTTTACAGCAAATTCTTTAATTATTTTTTAATTAAATTTGCCATCATGCTACAGACTCAAGTCACATTTACCTAGAACCTGTTATGATGTGGAGATTGTGCTGGGTGCTATGTGCATCATCTCTCTTCATCTCTATGTGCTCACAATGCTCTCAAATAAATAATTTTATCCCAATTTAAGGAAGAAAAAGACAGGTTGAGTTGTGCTTCCATATTTACACACTTCCTTAGGCAATAGCATGGCTTGAATTCTAACCATGATATTCCTGTGCTCTTTTATAAAACAAAACAAAAACCCTCTTACTTCACATTATAAATGTTAATATTTTATATAAAAATCATATTTATATCAAATATGCCAGAATCTATAGTTTTGTCTAGATTTTTATGTATTATCTTTAAACAAAATACAAATAATAGCATACAGATATTGTATCATTTCTTATTGAAATCACTGAGGAGTCATAGCCAAAGTGAAAAGTATAATCTTATTGAGAAAATCTTGCATATTGGGTCTTAAACCTGAGCAGCCATATATCAGTAACTACAGCAGTTTATAGAAACTATTTACCTCCTTTAAAGGGACACAACAAGAATTGTCTGCCTTTTTTTACTGCTTTATTCCCAGCATGTAGAAGGTGTAATAGAGCATAGAAGAGAAAGTTAGTAAATGTTTGTGAATGAAGAAAATGACTGACATTACTAGGTAAAATTTTATAGGATTTAATGACCTACTTTAAATCCTTGCAAAACACTAGTAATATTTCCTAAACACCTTAAAGATGTGGCACTTACAAGTCTATGCACAAAAAAAAAATAAATAAAAAATAGTCATCTTTGTGGAATGAATCAGAAAACCTGTTTGCATTAGAAATTAGAACATAGATTTAGTTAGAAATTTGGATGAACTTAACCCTAAGAAAATTCTGTATATTTGACTGTATTAAATGAGGAATGGTAAAACTGTTTTTAAAAAGTGTTTGATAGATTGTATATTTTAGATTGTATTGGTTAGAGTAGAATGCGATTAGCCATTGATTCTGATGTGTCAAATTAGAAAAAAAAATGATAATTATGACAATGAAAACATGTACTCTTTAGTTTATGAAGTGTTTTCACACGCATTACTTTTTTTTCATTCTTATGACATCACTATGAGGATATCCAGGCACTAATTTCTATCCAATCTTACAGATAAGGAAACTAAGGATAAAAGTAAAAACGGACTTGCTGTATTTTATTTATTTTTTCTAAAGATTTTATTTATTTATTCATGAGACAGAGAGAGAGAGAGAGAGAGAGAGAGAGAGAGAGAGGTAGAGACACAGGCAGGGAGAGAAGCAGGCTCCATGCAGGGAGCCTGACATGGGACTGGATCCTGGGACTCCAGGATCATACCCCGGGCTGAAGGCGGCGCTAAACCGCTGAGACACCCGGGCTGCCCGACTTGCTGTATTTTAGCACATGGTTTCTGTGTCCACATTAAAGTTTCAGGATGGTATGCTGCTTGTTGATGGTAACTTCAACAGAGAAGGAGCATCATTTGCGTTTATTTTGCATTTTAATTGTGTTAAGAAAATTAAATAATCACCATATTCCCTATTGAGATGCTTGAGTAGCAATTGTTATATTCTTTTCAATTTTTGAAGAATTGAAAAATTGTTTTCAATTTTTCTCATTTCAGAAAAAAAAATCCTTTACATGTTATGCCCATTAGTTCTTAAGAAACTCAACAATATTTCTATTAGTAAATAAAATTTTCTGAAATGATCTAGAAAATGATGGTTTACAGTCAACCATCAAGATAAGTAAAGATTAGTTCCTAAGAATGGGGGGAATCTCTAACCATTACCTATGATTAAGTTATCCTGTAATATCTATCAGAAATGTAATAATTGTGAGGATACCTTAAGGAAAAAAGCAAGGGTGGCCAATAATTTACACAGAAAAATACATGGGAGGAGAAAGTTCAAAATAGGGACTCTGTGTGTTTAGATTTTTGTAGGGCCAAGATTCAGTGTGTAGATTTGAGATTCAGTGTGGCAACTTCAGAGGTAAGGGAAAATTACATATGTATGGTTAGTCTAGACTTTGGTAGTTATCAAAATAGGAACAGCTTTCTATTTGTTTCAGTTTCCAAAACTACCTTTACTGTAATTTATTTTTTCACTCCATCTCCATTTACTACTCAACCAGCTTAAACACATAAGTGTGAAAAAATGGAAAGATTTTTGTAAAGAAAAAAAAATGCTTATTTACAGTTTTTCTTTAGTAATCCCTGTTTAGACTTAATAAATTGAAATTCAAGTTCTCCAGCAAAGTCCTCATTCCCCCTCCCAGGTCCTAAATATAATTAGAAATCAAATTTACTAGAGATATAAAGTATAATTCTTACCTGGCAATATATGAGACATTGCCATCTTTCTCTATGAACAGGCAGCAATGTTTGATGGACTCCAATAAAACATTTATGAGAAAAATAAGCACACAATACCAGTACTAAAATAGACTCTATAAAACAATTCATCTCCTGCAAATCATATTTTAAGATTTTATAAATTTATTTGTGTTGAAGACAAGTATGGCGGATGAGTGGAGAACATGTTACCCACCATCGTTGAGTTTTAGGAAACACTTTAAAGTTTCATGTATACAGCACACCTAGGATGTATACATTTTTTTCTAAAAGATTCAATTTGTACTAATATCAAAGCTATTAGTTTTGGATTCATTTTCTGATTTATGATTCTAAGTTTTATTGTCAGGAAGTAATTCATCTGTTGACTTTTTTTTTTTTATTGTACGTGCACGTGTAACCCAAGGACCAGGAAACCAGCTATACAATCATCAAATCTAAGGAGACAACTGTAACTGCAGAAGGCTTGAAACCAGCTTCAGTGTATGTCTTCCAAATTCGAGCACGCACAGCAGCAGGCTATGGTGTCTTCAGTCGAAGATTTGAGTTTGAAACTATCCCAGTGTGTAAGTCATTTTAATTACTGTCAACTCATGTCTCTGTAATGGTTACCAGAAAAGAGTCAGTAGATCAATACTCTCCCTGGGCACTCTGTCAGTCTCCTGCTCCTCTCTCTCTCTCCCAGGCATGACCCCTTCGGGTAGGAAGCATCTGTCATGCTATTATGGTAGGTTAGTGGGTTAACACATCGGTCCCTGCTCCTCATCACATTTGGTCTCCTGGGAGATGAAACATCAAGAGATCCTTAAGAAATGTTTAAACCTGCTTTTAAAGACTTTCTTTCCACATCTGCCATACTTTATTGAATTATTGCCATTGACTTTTACTTGTTTTATTGAACAATGTTATCAGGCTTAGTCTTTCTATGAAAATTCTACCAGGAGCTTGCATAAGTATTAAGTTTGGCAAGAAAATGGCGGTCTCAGCAACCAATCTGATTGTTTTGAAAAATCAAAATCTCTGGCCTTATCTCTGAGTAAAGGGCCTAGAAATAGTTCTGGAAGACATTTCTTGTACCATTTTTTTTTTCTTTTCCTTTTTTTTTTTCTTGTACCATTTTAAAAATAAAATAGCATAAAACATTTTTTTCTCTTTAACCACAAACAAGATATTTAAATTACTTGTCCTAAAGTATATATTAAAAGCAAGATTAGAAGAAAACTTACTATTATTTATCGATGAAAAACCAACACTATTAATATTTTGTTATGAAGAAAGTAACACAGAGGAGTAGTGTGAAATGTCAAATATGTGTGTGTATGTATTTTCATTTGGTGCATGACAGTTAATACTGACTTTGATGAGTTACCAATACCAAGGAAATTCTATCTTATCATTCAGGTATGTTAGGACAGAAAATTACCTGAAAATCATTAAAAAGATTTTCTAATTGGTTACTCAATTCATAAAAATGATGCATGATGTTATTAATTTGCTTAATTTTTAAAATTTATAAATTTTAATTTCTGTTATATCTAGGACATAAAATTGTTACAAGGGGATTTTCTTTTTCATCTACATTATCTTATATGTCACTCACATAGTCCTAAAACTGAATGCAAACAGTAAGCACAGGATCACAAAATCTTTATTTTAGAAAGGTTATTTGTCTTGAAGATTTGGATGGAAAAACCTCAGAAGTCTTTCTCTCTCAAGCTTTATATTTTATAACTGCCTATTACCCACTTTATTTTAATTTTGTTAGGTTTGTAAATCATTCCTTTTCCCAATAGCAGTGATAAAGAATACCAATAAATAAACAGCATGAATGAAACCATCCAGCCCATCTAGTTTGCTCTTTTTATATGGTTTCTTTTAACATAAGTTATCCTGAAACTTTGAGACTATCACTGAATCTTTCTTAACTCCCACTTAACAAGATTTACCAAACACCTTTGTGTTTCTTTTATGATTTATTTTTCTCCAATGCATCACTTCCTTTCATCGAATTCTTACCTTTTTAATTCAAATTTGTATAACCCAATTGCTGGAATAATGCTATTCTGTTTTTTAAATGAAATTTTTATTGAGATAAGTGTAGTTTTATATGCAAATGTAAATGCAATGCAGAGTTATCTCTTGTACAATTTGTTCAGTTTTCCCCAATGCTAATATTTTTAAAATATAGCATAATACCACATTCAGGATATTGACATTGATGCAATCCACTAATCTTACTCACATTTCCTTCTACTCCTTTTTATGTATGTGTGTATAGACATATGTCTATTAAGTTGGATACGATTTGGTCAGTGGTGTAGATTTGTGTATCTACTATCATAGTCAAGATACTAAATAGTGCCAACATCACAAAGATCTCTTTGGTTGCCCTTTACAACTATACCAACTGCCTTTGGAAATAGCTCCTATCCCATAACTAATCACTGACAACTCTTAGTTTCTAAACATCCATATATAAAAATATGACATTACAGAAATGTAGTAAACATGGAATCATACAGAATGTGAAAGTTTAGAATTGACTTAATTCCCTGGCAAATTGTTATGTATACCAAGTTTGTTTCTTTTTATTGTTGAGTAATATTCTATGGTATGTGTAGACCACAGTTTAACAGTTCACCTGTTGAAGGACATCTGGGCTAATACCAATTTTTGCTATTACCAATAAGGATGCTATGAATATTCATGTACATCTTTTTGTATCAACATATGTTTTCGCTTCCCTGGGACAAATACCCAAGAGCACAGTTGCTGTGTCATATGGTAATTTTATGTTTAATTTTGTAAGAAAATGCCAAACTGATTTTCAGAGTGGCTGTACCATTTTATAGTCCCACCAGCAATGTATGAGTGATCACTTTCTCCACATACTTATCAGCATTTGCTGTTCTCACTGTATTTTTCTTTTAGTCATTTTGGACAGGTGGGCATGATATCTCATTATGGTTTTAATTTGAAATCCCTGATGGCTAAGGATGTTCAACATTTTTTCATGTGTGTATTTACCTGCCATGCTATTTTAAATATCCCCACTAACTTCTATGTACCAATATTACATATCAAAAATCGTAGCTTTGATCTAATTATCTTAATCAAGAAAATTAATAGTGAGTTACAGCTGTGGTAGAAAGATCCCAAATTCTCAGCCTGGCCTTCAAAAGCACTTATAATCTGGCTTTAATAATCTTTTCAGCTTAATGATTATTCAAATATATGGCTAAAATATAGAGAATACCTATGTAATATTGTTTTGCAACCAGGAGTACAAGAAGCAAAGTGAGGTAAACAATGTGATTTCTCAGTGTATGCTACCTTTACGTTTCCATGGATAATATAAGTATATAATGATTGAAAAAAAGAAACATTATTTACTAAAGAATATTAATGTTTATAACTAATATTCTTTTAATAGTAGTGTTACATTGCCCCAAATTTGCTTGTAAGCATTCCCAAAATATTCCTCAGCAATTCTTCCAAAACTACATGACATATAAAAAATTAGGAAATATGAGTGATTAGAGATTTTTATTTTTAAAATTAAAAAACTTAATAATATATTAAAACACTAATCATAGATCATATTGGGCTTACAATTTTACCCTGATGCTAAAGAATGAAGTATGAAGGCATTGACAATACCGTATCAATTCTATATATTTAGTTAGTTAGTTGATATATTGGGGATATTATTGATGCTGTCAGGTCAAACAAAGGAATAAATTAGTACAAAATCGTATTTTAATTAATTAATTTACTTATTCATGAGAGACCCAGAGAGAGAGGCAGAGACAGGCAGAGGGAGAAGCAGGCTCTATGCAGGAAGCCCAAAGTGGGATAAGATCCCAGGAGCCTGGGATCACTCCCTGAGCCAAAGGCAGACGCTCAACCTCTGAGCAACCCAGGTGTCCCAATGGTACAAAATCTTGATGAGTTATTTTTTACTAGAAAAAGCTCACGAAACAATTAATACATTTGAAAATAGTAAAATATTTAAAGCCCATCAAGGAAATTAGAAAATGCTGAATATTTTTTAAAAAATGAAAATATATTATTAAATTCTTCCTCATAGATCCTTAATTTAATTGTCTGTTATACAAAAATATCTTATATAAGTAAACAGTGGATAACAACATATAAATATGAATCTTTGTGATTTGGCATTACAAAAATATTTTCATAAAATGATTTAAGCATTTGAAAATGTTTAGTATAGCATTAAAAGTTAATTTTTTGCAAGATCTTAGCCCATACTATGTATATTTTAGCATATTGCTAAATTAGATTAGGTCTATAAATTATTAAAAATGAAGCATTTGATGATATGAAGTATCCATATTTTTTCTCAAAATTAATACTTTGGTTAGTGTGAAATTATCCTATTTTATCCCTACTAATGATTAATCATGCCCTCTCCTTCCAAAACTGAATCTTAGAGTTCCCAAAATGGCATATTGAGGCCAGAAAGATTTGTTAGAATTTGGTTAAAAGGGCTTTTGAATGCTAGTTGGAGAATTTGGTGTTTTTTTTTTTTATACATAGTAAGAGTTTATGAACTTCTTGATCAGAGAAATATGATCAAAGTGATATTTTTAGATATTTATGTGAGTACATAGAAGGCAAAGGGAACACCTAAAACACTAATGAACCATATGTCAGCAGATATGAATCAAATTGATGAGTGTTGGATGAAAAAACTTAATTCATGTATAAAAACAGAAGAAACACAAAAATGCTTATTACTTAATGGGCAAGTCAGAGTTAAGAAAAAATTAGTGACAGTTAAAAGAAACCAGAAGAAAAGAGATAAAATTAGTCTGGTTTGTGGTTTGATTTATAACATGTTTGTTTATTGATGTGGTTTTGTTAATGCCCTTGGGGGTGGATGTGGTATAAAGGTTGATTTTAAACATATTGTTTTTATATGAAAATACAATCCAAATAAAAAGAAAGAAGTCCATTTTTTTTTTAAATAGAGTGTTGCTTTGAAGAGAAATAAGAGTTGGAAATATAAATTTGGGACTTACCAGCTTTGCATGCAAAGAAGTAAACATGAGAGGTAGGAAGAAAAGGAAGAAGGAAAAGAGAAAGACAGAAAGAGAGTGAAGAGCTAAGGAGGGAAATGCGGAGGATTGGGAGCCAGCACTCATCAGAAATTGTTCATGCATTAGATGTAGGGAGAGAATGTGGAGCCAACAGAACTGACAGAGTAATACTTCTGAGTGGGAAAAAGGGAAAGCAGCTTATCTGATGTCCTAGAAACCAAGAGGAACAGAGTCTCAAGGTTGAAGTTTATGTTCAGAAGGGTTAAATGCCTCATTATTGTGCATGGTAAAGTAAATGCAAAAGTACTTATTGCATGTAGCCAGAATATCACATGTAGAACTCATTGGCCAAAGAAAAGCAGTTTCAGAGAGAATTTACATTCTCAGTTATCAGACAATGAGGCTAGTTCTAGATACGTTAGTCTAGATGGTGAAAAATAGGAAAGAATAAGAGTGATAAAGAGGATCAGATAACTATATGTGGAAATATTATCTACCATTTATTTAAAGCTGGCAATAGTTGAAGCACTATGCTAAATATTATCTCTAAACAGAATTATAATGATCCAGGAAAATTATTCCTATTTGGAGATTAATGAAATGGGACTTGATAAGGGTAAGTACTTTGCTTTGGCCCATATACCTATTTGGACCTATTTTCAAATTTAAGTTGAACCAACATCAGTAAGTTTAAGGATTTGTTTCCCCCCAAAAGAATTATCTATTTAGGCTTGGAGGTAGCAAAGAATAGCCTGTAAGGAAATGAAATACTCTCCTGGAGGGAAATCATTGAAGGAGCCACATCTTCAAAGAGACAGGAAGGATTTTAACCTTGGATTTATATAAAGCAAAGGAAAACTGAAGAACCATACAGTTTTACAGTTTTATTTAACCATGGAGTTCAGACTTGATCACTCTCTTTTACCTGTAAGATTTAACTTATAGATAAATGTTTCATTTCTGAAACATGAGAAGTGGTAATGAATTAGTGTTTTGAGAAAATGAGGAACTCATGATGGGGGTGATTTTGTTAGGAAATTAATAAGAGAATCAAAATAAAATAATTGGAATAGCATCTAGAGCCCAATTAAATAACATATTATGAACCAAGTCTAAGAACAATCCTCTTGCCAAAAAGAAAATTAAAGAACTGAGAAAAAGCAATGGTATGAGTAATCTGAGTTTAGAGATTAATAAAGCAAATCTTGGAGAAGGCATAGTGGGATAGTGAAGTAGCTTTGCCTTACCCCATTTATACTGCTCACCAGCATTGAATTCCCTACCACAGACTTCAGCATCAGATATTAGGACAGAACAATCAAGATAAAAAGGCATTGAAGTACAACTATTATTATCCAAGAAAAGAGAGGGTACATAGATTTTGATCATCAATAATAATCTTTCTTGAACATGAAGAAGCTACTGTCAATATTTGGTTTGAAGACTGGTCCGAAAGCATAGAAAGTCTAGATAGAGTATAAGAAGGAGTCAGAGAGCCAGTCAGTTTTGCTTTGAAAGACTCAAGGGAGAGGTGACAATAATAGAAAGGGAAGTGTTTGGATGTCCAAAACTATTGATTAGGCCAAGATCTGGTAAGGAGTTATAAGAAACAAAATGTGGAAAGTATAGTTGTTATTACTTTTGATGACTTAAAATTTGTTATGAAGGTGAGCTAATGCCACTCTGAATTTATCAAGATGATTATATTGTGTCTTATTGAGCATTTCTTGAGAACATTAGTAAAAGTTATTTTATTCTATATGTTTCTTATTTTAATACAATATAGTTATCAGCACAAAATAAATATCCCTGTGCTTTTTGAAGCACAACTATCTAATCATGTCCAATGCCTCTTATTATGGTAATTGTACTGTTAAAATATAGGATATTTAATCTAAATCCATGTATTTGAAAGATTATGTAAATGAATCTACTCTTACTGCTGGCTTCTCAAAGTTCTATATAGATGCCTTGATATCTTTCAAAAAGTGGTGCTACACATAAAGTATACTCACTGATTATATTCTGTTTGAAATTACAGTTTTTAAACTTGCATTCAGAATAATGGCATTATATTAACTTCACTGAAGTCATAGCCACAACATTTTGGAGTTTAACCTATGTCTATGGGGAAAAAAAAAAACACAAACCCTGTCTGAGATATTGATTTTTTTTCTAGAGAACAGCCACATGCGGATTCTAAAATGCCAAATTTCATATACTTAACATCTCCTATTTAGATGAAGGTGTTTGATCTCAAGGACTAAGTTTCATTTTATCTTGCAAACCCCCGATCCCTAGATAAATACTATGCAAACAATTACATTCATTTTTTATGATGACAAGGAAATAATCATTGACTTAGTGATTCTTTCAAATTTCCATTTGGAGAGTAAATATTTTCTCCTAGAGATGTCTTTTCAATTACACACCACTGAGCAGAGATATGAGGGGGAAATCGCGGCCAAGTGTGGGGGATTGCTTAAATCACACATCGATTACCGACTATTAAGCAGCTCTTATTTGAATGCATATGATCTCTTTAACCTCGGGCTTCCTTTCTCGTGTCTCCTATCAGCAGTTGCAGCATCCAGCGATCAAAGCCAGATTCCTATAATTGCTGTGTCTGTGACAGTGGGAGTCATTTTGTTGGCAGTGGTTATTGGCTTCCTCCTCAGTGGAAGGTAAGAGAGGAAGCTGTGATTCTGAACTTTTGCCCCTGATCTCTTCTTTACCTTGATCTGACCATTTGGCTGTGAAGCACATCCCACAACCAATCAGTCAAGCAATGTATCAGTAGATAAACTCAACGTAGGATGTATTTTTAAGCCTTACCTTGTCCATGTTAAGTGCTAACTTTTAAGTACAGAATTTCTCTTTTTTCAGATATGCTCACTTCACAAGAGTTAATTATTAACTTGTTATGATTTATTCTACCTTTAACCATCATTTTTCTGATATAGCATTTTAAATGTGATTTTTTTTCTCTCAAAATTATTTATGGTTGTCTGCTTCAATTTTAGTGTTGGGGAAGGCCTTCCTGGTAAATTCAGAGGAATAAAACTAATAATTCTACTTAGCCAGCATTCAATCCTAACAGAGTGATGAATATAATACAGACACTCTGGCAGACCAACATTCTGAGAAATAATCAGCCCTCTTACATGACTGCTTTTATTTTCAGCATCTGAATGATTTCAACCTGAATACATCAATAGTGTGTACTGATTGAAAGTGAATTTTACTGAATGTTGTATCAATAGATACACTAACATGTGTGTTACACATCTGCATTTTTCATTTTGAACAAAAATAAAGGAGGTAGAGGCCCAACAACAACTTTTGTAGAAAGTATTTCCTGATGCTGAGCTGAGCATAATCAACCTTCTGAAAAAAAATTTTAAAACACAGTGAGTAAGTACATCAACACATCAACCTACAACAAACCTATTTCCATTTTTTTTTTATCCAGGCCATTGTTTGAAAGGATATTCAGTAATTAGAACTGTCCATTTGAAAATGTTTTGGTATGAGACTATTACAGAAAATTTGATGAAAGTCTTCATGGAAATATTTAGACTTGCCTAAAGATGTGAAATTGTAGTGTAAGGTCCAAAAAAAGTCAGAAAATCAATATTCATATTGATTTTCTTCCCGTTCTACTTATTTATTTTTGACTCTTCAGCACTATTCAACTCATAAATATACAGAATTGGGCACTTTTCAATATACTGAATATTGTATTCTGAAAAGATTTATGACTATATCCTTAAGTTACAGCAATCTATATTAGTAAAACATTGTTGAAAATATTCATTTGAACATCCTTTCTTTTTGTATCTGAACATTCATTTTCTTCTAGCTCCTGTTTATTCAGGAATGTACAAAATTTTCTTAAGAGTATTTATTGAAATCCATTGCTTACTTTTAATATTAGATTAGCAGTTACACATTTTTAGAATTTCTGGGTAGGAAGCCGTCTGTGTTCTATTGAGGACAACTAGCCCTATTTGACCAGAAGGCTGGATAGCTGGTGCCCCACAGTTCTTTTCTTTCTGAAGTCACCCGAGAAGAATGCTGTGTCCCTGCTTCCTGGAAGATATAAATTTTGTCATAACAACTTTGCTCAGATTTTGATTACATAAGATAATTGAGTGTTTGATGGCTATTAAGAAAACCACCGCATGATATGAGTCTTTTCTACCTCAAAAGGGTAGATAACTATGATACAGTTTCAGAGCTTGTTTATAACATTTCTTTACTTCTAACTTGGATAAGAGTTGTCTTCTTCCTTTCCAAAAATCCAGAAGTGTTAGTTATAGTTAGGGACATGCAGATCATAAGAAGATACTGTATTTGTTGGGTCCACACCTAGAGGAAGTGAATAAAATCAGAAGAATGATTTAAGAGCTAAAATCCAATAAATTTGTGTGTTTAAGGGTTTATTAAATGACAAATCAAATATATAATGTATCTTATTATATACTTAGTCACACTACATTTATTTAACCTACATATTTTAATGTGAATTTACTGACTACATTCAGCTATGAATTCTTGCTTACTTGCATGTGAATGAGACCTTGTTCTCAAAAATGTTTCCTCCCCAATCTATATACAAAACTGACTTAAAAACAGTTTACTTTGTTGCATCTGTAGCATTAGACAAAATGTTTGAGAAAAGATTCATGTAACCTATTACTTGGTAACTGAGGGATAGATAGTAATGCTTTAGGATGTGGCACACCCACACATGTTCACTACATGACTTCTATATGTACCTGGATTTCCTGTGTAAGAATAATTAAATTTTAGTATAATTTATCAGTTATAGGAGAATCACAACTACACCCAAAACTTAATTTTCAGCATAACTAAACCTGAGACACCTTATTAATTTGTACATTTTTATTCATATTACATTTTGTCTTAATTTAATTTTATAACAAGCTTACTGTGCAGAGATTATGCATTTTTAATTTAAAGGAAAATAAATTTTACTCCCCAAAATCTGAGATTTGCATTTTATTACCAGCAGATTTCTTTGCATGAAATTTTCATTACTTCATTTTGTTGAATGCACATTCTTGAATTTCAGGGGGTATTTGTCTTATGATAAAAACATCTGTGGACATCTTATTTTACTTTTCATAGATAAGTTATTTTATGATGCTTTATATAAATATATGTACTCAAAAGCTAAATGAAATGATTTTTGAAAGTCTTTTCCTATCTCATTCAAGACAATGAGCTTCACAATTTTTGTCTGGACTAGGGGAAGTGTGCCTATCACATAATACCTACAGTGTCCTGAATTAGCTCAGTAAAGATTTATCAAATAAAAGAAAAATTAAATGAAGAAATGTAGCTGAAACCTAATAGTATTTGGGAAGTTATATATGAGTACTGACAAGTTATTGAAAAAAGTCTACTTTAGAATTGGTCGGAAGACATTGAATTACATATGTTTTTCCCTCCTTTCCTTGCCAAAATATTACTAACACACACAAAAATACAATGAAATTTAGACTATCCTCTTAACTCGGAACTATTTTATCACTTTTTAATCTTTTGAGTTTATTAAGAACCAGATATGTGCTCCTAGGTAAAATGTATTTTAATTACAAATAATTTTACTTGTCAGTGGTTGTATAGATAAAGTAATTTTTCCATGTTGCAGAAATATTAATATTATTTGAATGCAATATTTATTGGCAATTTATATCATTTAAGAGAAAATATGTCTTAAAGATATTCACTGATAATTTGTATTTTTATTCACACCAAATCAAAAATACGAATACTATGGAACTAATCTATTTCAAAGAAAAAAATAAACTTTTTTTTTGTTCTAAAATAAATGAAAGATAAATCAGATAGAGAGACTTTTTTAAAGATTTTATTCATTTATTCATGATAGACATAGAGAGAGAGAGAGGCAGAGAGAGAAGCAGGCTCCATGCCAGGAGCCCAACACAGGACTCGATCCTGGGACGCCAGGATCACTCCCTGGGCCAAAGGCAGATGCTAAACCACTGAGCCACCCAGGAATCCACAGACTTTCTAATCTCTTTAGGCTAAAATTGATTACACAGAACCCTTTGGAGTCTTCCTACCTAGATATAATTTAAAATAATGTAGGCAGATATCCATCTTAAGGGAAAAAGTTTCATTTAAAAAACAGATTTATAGCATCTTAGGATTCTATCAATCTTACGATTTGTGTGATCTTCCTTTAGAGGTGCTAAATATTCCATAGAGCATTTTCTGCAGGGTTTAGATTCTCCTTTTCACTTTCTCTATCATTAATTTGAAATGTTTTTTTATTGGACTACAAAAAAATTGATATGTCCTCAGCAAACTATGAGCCAATTACTCTAGGATGAGTATAAATTAAACCTCCTGATTTGTGCAGTATGTTGTAATTGTTTTTTAAAATTTCCTCCATTAATCAGAAATGACAATGCACATTGCTTTCTTATAATATACTAATTTTATTGTTTTCCCCTTATAGATACTACTACATAGATTTAATACTACTACATAGATATAAATTATTTAATAAACTAACTTTTCCATTAATGGTGGTCATGCCCATACTCCCAGTTACATGTTTGAGAAAGTCTTTTACAATCTTCTTCGCCTGTTTTCCTTTCCTTTGAAGATGATCACTGATTACATTGTTACTTTTTTTCTCTGTCTCCATTTCAAACTTGGGGCCTAATCCTTAATTACTGGATATTTCTCAACCTGATATAAAGCTTGTGAATTTATTTATTTTTAAATCATTTTTAAACATTTTTATTTGAGAGAGAGAGAGAGAGAGTGAGATTGAAAATAGGAGGAGAGGGATAGAGAGAAAGAATCTCAAGCAGACTCCACACTGAGTGTGGAGCCCACAGGGAGCTCCATCCCACAATCTGAGCCCCAACCAAGAGTTGGATGCTTAAAACTGTGTGACCCAGGCACCCCTCATGAATTTGTTCTTTTAAAAAATTCCAGAGCTTTGCTTTTTTGTTTCAATTTTACATGTATGCTCAGAGGTTTAAGACACACACACACACACACACACACACACACACACACACATCATGCACATGCACTCCCACACATTTGCACATGTTCTTGCATATAAGTACAAACAAGTTAAATCTGTCACCATTTTAAAAGTGGAAAATAAAATTTTAAGAAACCTATGAGGTGGGAGAAAAAGTGGAAGAATTTCCTCAAGCTGCTTAGCCTTTGATGCAATTTTAAGGCTATTCAGAAATGACTTTAATATTATGATGCTCCTAAAATGATAAGGTTAGTCTGAGGGATGGCTAATGGCTGTGAAAAAGATTAATTTCTGGGCAAAGGTCTTCCCTTGTTTGGCCTGTTCATGTTCAAATCCCATGGCTGGACATATAACTGCTAAATCCTATTTTCCTCTTTGTGAATGAAGCAACCAAAATTCAATTCACTTGAAATGTCTCATAGTTTCTTCTTCTTTTTTTTTTTTAAGATTTTATTTATTTATTCATGAGAGACACACACAGAGACAGAGGCAGAGATACAGGTAGAAGGAGAAGCAAGCTCCATGCAGGGAGCCTGATGTGGGACTCGATCCCGGGTCTCCAGGGTCATGCCCTGGGCTGAAGGTGGCACTAAACCACTGAGCTACCAGGGCTGCCCTGTCTCATAGTTTCTGAGCTGAAAATTTTTCAATGGATAGTGTACTTGAAGGCTAACCTATCAAAATTAAGACACTGAGGCCACGTTAAAAATGGAAAGGAAAAAGAGTAGATTTATATAAAATGCTGCTTTAGGGTATTTTACTTAAAAATAATCTTAAAATTTAGGGGGATCCCTGGGTGGCTTAGCGGTTTAGCGCCTGCCTTCGGCCCAGGGCATGATCCTGCAGTCCTGGGATCGAGTCCCACATCAGACTCCCTGCATGGAGCCTGCCTCTTCCTCTGCCTCTGTCTCTGTCTCTCTCTCTCTCTCTCTCTCTCTGTCTCTCATGAATAAATAGTCTTTAAAAATAATAATAATAATAATAATAATATTAAAATTTAGCCTTTTGTAATTTTTTCAAATCTCTTAATAATAAGTTATAACTGACTTCTTCTTCAAATAATCCAAACATTTATTGAACATCTATTGCACATCAAATATCAAGATAAGTCCCGGGCATGTGGAATCAGAAGATAATGTCTTTTTCTCAAGGTATTTCCACTTAATTTAGTAGTCAGATCAATGGACAGAATTTTGTAAGCAGAATAGCAACAGTTATGGATAAAGATAAGGATTTAAGCTGGAATCCCTCCCTCATGGTAACTTTTGTTTTCCTTTGGACCACAATGATAGTCTGATGCATTAATTCAAGAAAAATATGAGTTCTTATTACATGCCACCACAATTGTTATGTTAAGAAAAACAATAGTTTGATGGTAAAATCCACTGTACTTAGGAACTTTTCTTCAAACTTATTTGGAGCTAAATAAAATCATTATGCAGACATTTTGAATGTAATTTTGAATGTAATTATTTAATTCAGACAAGTGCCAGAGCTCTGCCTACTTTTTGATATCAAAGCATAATAGCTTCTCTAGTGAATGGTTTTTAAAAGGTATGAAGTATTCTAAAACCTTCAGAGAACCCTCTTTGCCTAATGGAAATAACATAATAATGTTCATAATAAGTACAATATGGTCTAGCATGAATTACATACTGCCTCCCAGGTATTGTTCCAAGGGTTTTTACATGTAATATTTCACAACACTATATCTCATTAATAGTTCTATCTTTCAATTATGCTTGATAAAATTATGTTCTTGCAGTTTCTTGATCATTGTAAAAATAGTTCAGACTTGAGGCTTTTGTATTGGCTCTTCTGGCTGCCTAAAACTCCCTTGTTCCAGAGAGGCACATAGCTTCCTCCTGCTTTCATATCATTGCAAAATTCTATCTTCTCAATCGAGCTTACTAAAATGAGGGCCTGTGATTCCTTCCACTGCCTATCAGATCTCTCTTACCTTGATTTACCTCTTCATAACACTTAATTGTAGTGTTTTATTTATGTACTAAGTATAAATTTCTCCTGTTAGTTTTTTTTGTCTGTAGATCCAAGATGGCAAGGATTCTTATCTGTGCATGATTTCTCCTCCTCGGAGAAAAAATCTAGAACACAAATTACTGTACATAGTTAGTGAAAGTCTGGGGCTTGAACCCAGATCTGACCTTAGGGTTTCTGTTCTTCACTATATAAGTGCATTATGATACATAAGCATTAAACTGTAGATTTTGGTGAAACTCTGAACTCTTGTATACAAAGTCACTGATTCTCTGCTGCCAAAAGAATAATATTAATTATTATTATTTAAAACCTTTATGGGGATCCCTGAGTGGCTCAGCAGTTTGGTTCCTGCCTTCGGCCCAGGGTGTGATCCTGGAATCCTGGGATCTAGTCCCATATCAGGCTTCCTGCATGGAGCCTGCTTCTCCCTCTGCCTCTCTCTCTCTCTTTGTCTCTCATGAATAAATAAATAAAATCTTAAAAAAAAAAAAAAACTTTCCAAAAAAATAAATAAATAAAACTTTCCAAACTGGTCAATATATAAATAAAGCCTCTCCTAGAAAGTACTGCCGGTGACATCTTGACACTACAGTAAATAAAAAATAAACTGGATCTTAATGAATTGTCCCTCAGTCCTTCACTGAAAAATAGTGCTAGATAAATGATTTATTCTAGAACTACACACATTCAATGTCACCAATTTATGACCATTCCTGATTTGTGATGACTGGTTAATTTCACCTCTCTGTTTCCTCAAAACGTTTTTTTTTTTCCAATTGAAGTAGTTTTAGTTCATCATTTTATGTATGTCTCTTCAATAGATTAGTGCTCATCTTGAATGTACGGATTATAGTGTAGATTCCCAGTAAATACCCAGTGACCTTATTGCTGGAAGAATGAAGCCAGAGTTCAGAACTCTTGAAAATATACTGCAGACTATGCATTCAGCATTACCACTATGCGTTTTTGACCTGGACTCCTTTAGTTTTGACAGAGGCCAAATTCAAAGTGGTTTATTCTAAAAGATAATTATAAATCATATGGATGAAAAGTTCCAGATATATATATATATACACAAATATATATATATATTATCCCTAAAGTACAGAGACTTATTGATCTAGGTGCTAAAAATAGTGTCTGCTATGCAATTGGAGGCATATGATTGAAGAGTGTTGTGGCACAAATACGGTATTTATAGTTACTCACCAAAATGAGGTTATCTGGGGGAGCCCAGCAACAGTGACATTGAGAGATAGAGTGAAGGAGAAAGATCCATCAAAGGAGATTGAAGAGTGACCCATGAATTGTCAGGAGACTGGACAGTTATTGGATCACTGAAGCAGGAATGGTCACTGTAGTGAGCCCAGCTCTGACTTTACAGCTCTTGCCTTTCACTCTCAGAGCTCATACGGTACAGGCTCTGATAGGAACCTAAAAACTGGCTCCACAAACTAAGTCAGTCAATAGCACTGGGACCTTAAGAAGAGAATGGAGAAATTCCACCGTGTGGCCCAGCAGAGTAGGAGTTCACACCTGAATCTGAAGACGGGGTACATGAACTAAGCACATGAACTAAGAATGCGGGAAGAGGATCTCTCTCTGTGCCTTTTTTCCTTATACTTCATTTCATGTCTCAATATTTAAACCTACCCACATGTCAATATGCACGTTAACCACTATTTTCTATCACAAAATCTTCCTTAATTCCCTTAGCCAAAACCTTTTTTACTTTGGCTAAAGTCTTAGAGCAAGGTATCAATATTTCTCATGAAATTTAAACTTTCAACCACAAATGATAGTATATTGAGTAAATATCTTCTTTCTTCTTCAGTGAGTATTTAGAAGATAAAGACTTCTGTGGCTCTCCCACATAACCTAATTGAATGAATACCTCATAAATTATTGAATTAAAACTAAACAGTGCATCAATCTCCATTTGAAGTGCTTTGTCCTAATGTTGGTAGTTTAGAAAATGAGAACTGTTAGCAACACTGACATAAGTCTAATACAATACCTAATCCATAAGTACACTTTCTTCCCAATTACTGAAATATTTTGTGCCATCACAAAATAAATACAGTGATTTCAAAGAAGTATTACATAGGAGTTAAGAAATCATCAGGGGATCCCTGGGTGACACAGCGGTTTAGCGCCTGCCTTTGGCCCAGGGAGCGATCCTGTAGACCTGGGATCGAGTCCTGCGTCGGGCTCCCGGTGCATGGAGCCTGCTTCTCCCTCTGCCTGTGTCTCTGCCTCTCTCTCTCTCTCTCTCTCTCTCTGTGACTATCATAAATTAAAAAAAATTAAAAAAAATCTTCATGAGATGGGGTGCCTGGGAGGCTCAATTGGTTAAGCATCCAACTCTTGATTTTGGCTCAGATCCTGATTTTAGGGTCATGAGATTGATCCCTGTGTCAGGCTCTGTGCTCACAGGGCTTAAGTTTCTCTCCCTCCCCCTTTGTCCCTCTCCCCACCCTGGCTCATGCTTGCTCTCTCTCTTTTGCATGTGCAAATAAATTAATAAATCTTTTTTAAAAAGAAATCTTCGTCAGCTTATATTATTCACTTGCCCTCTAGATATGGTGATGCTAATATGATGATGTACCTGGTAACATCAAGCAGCAATAGTTTTTATTAATGATACTGTAGGTTTGTATTTCTCTCCTGATTCTCTTTAGATCAGAGGTATCATGAATACGTTGTGTTTTAGCATTTCTAACATAACAAGGGCCACATAGTTTTGGAACTTGGTAAATTTTGGTAAGAAAAAGTATTATATGAAAATATTTTATCTAATACTATTTTGTTTTAAAATAATGATAAATAGCAAAATATTTATAATCACACATGCAACCACTGATTTTAGGAAAGCTCTCATTAAAAGCAAATCTCAGTGGTTTATGAATTAACAGTAGATGTGACTTTATGAAACTGTGATAAATCCAGGCATGTGTATTGATTTAATATCTGAGAGTTGTTATTCCTTCTATTTTCTCATGATTACATGCTTTTTTCTTCAAAGGCTCTGAATCAAAGATAATTAGAGAGAAGATCATAATTTATTAATAACTGACAAATGGGGATCAGGGCAGAGCAGTGCCAAAAGACTAGGAGCATAGCAACAACTAATTGCCCACTGTGGGAAGTAAATCGTCCTAGGAAACTGAACCCAAGAGGGTTACCGGTTCAATTGCTCAACATTATTGAATATCCCACCTGTGACTTCTCACAGATCAAACACAGAAACATCACTGCCATTCTCAGGAAGTTATATTGAGGCAAACATTTAGAAGGAAAACTCTATGTTACCAAGATAAGTAGATAAGTTAATATCATTGATTTGCAAAACTAAAAAAAAAAGATTACAGCAAAGAATCTAAAGATTCTCAGATTTCATCAAGTTTGAAGCATAGGGCAGGTCAAAAGCCTAACTACAAGGGCAAAATATGCTTTTTGTCTGAAATTCCATTTGCCTGAAGCTCAGTATCAATAAGATATGAAAGAGAACATGCTGGCATGCCAGTAGGCACATGGCTCTAATAGAAGACTGCTAGGTCTCTGGGAATCTTACCGCATCTCCCTGAGCCCACACAGGCTTTCACAGGAACCTGATACCCAGCTCTACAGAGAAAAATCAATAGCACTGCCCTATGCCAAAGGATAGACCAACTATTCAACAAAAACTCAGTGAATTTCCTGAGCCATGTCTGAGAGTATATCCATTGCTGAGAAATGAAGCAAATGACAATAAAATGTTCCAAATGATTTTAAGCACCAGCTAAAAACCACATTTGTTTAAGATCTGTGCTCTTTTTAAAAACTTGCATAAACCTGCAAAGAAAGAAATGTTTCTAATGGATTAGCAACTGAGTTTCAAACAGCTGAATTTTTTATTGTGCTATGGGAGGAATTGAGGTTAGATATATCTGATGTTTGTGATAGTTTTAGTGCTACAAAACATATTATATTCTAATTATCTTGCTTACCAAAAAATCTTTTTGCTTTAGCTCACTTCTTGCTTCTCATTATTTCTTACTCCCCTGACTTTTTAATCTTACAGAAAAATGGCAGTGTTCTGTCTTAGATGCTTGGCAGGCATTTGCTCTTAATAGTCTACAGGCATTTCTCTACTCTCTTGAAGCCATCAATACCACATAACAATGTCAGTGAATTTTAATGCTTATTTTGGGGATTCTGCTCTTTAGATCACTGTTTCATTTGTTTATTTATTTTTTAATGACCTGTTATCTTTTCTTCCCATTCTTATGGTCTGACATTGGATTCCCCATCTCCATCATGGTCATTATTGAGTTCTCTTGAGTTAAGGTAGATCTAAAGGAGAAAGATGGGTTAAACTTTATCATAGGTTGTTTGTTTTTGTCTCCTCTTCACACCACCACATACATCTTGAAAGACAAGATATCAAGGTGGCAAAGTGGGTGTTTGTGGTGATTAGTGAAGGAAAGACTGTTTTTTTTTAAGTTGTTCTTAGACTAGCAATATAATTCCTTTTCAGGGTCCCTCCAGACTGAACATTCCATAGGATTCAAATATTCTCATGTATATCGCAAACACCTCTTCTCCCCCTCCCAGAGCTCTCCATGCTTCTGACATCTGGAAATCCTACTGCTGTTTTGGCATTTCTATGCCTATTTCACTGATTTTCTTGAAGCAAATTTGATAGGCATTGTTTAAACCAATTCTATCCATAGATAATATATACAGTGTGCCAACATTAAAAAAATCTATGCTGAGTTTCAACTGCAGTCATGTAACTTTGCTATAGTATTTTAATTTAATTGTTTAATATTTTGACTATTTAATACAAAGAGATACCTGGTACAAAATAGGAGAAATAGTACAGGTAAGAATGTAAAGGTAATCATACAGCCAATCATAGAGCAAATATTTGAGCAAACATCTTTAAAAATATGTAGGAATATAAAATTAAGTGAAAAATTTTATACATTAATATTATTTTTTTCTTAGCTATCTAGAACCCTTACCACAAATCCTCACTGCTAAAGTTGTTTGTGAGATCTTCATATGCCAGTAACACATACTACTTTTCTAAGAATACCAAGTTCAGCACAAATATTTAAGCAGTGCAGATATTAAATCTGTAAAATTATTCTGATTTTCTTAAAATCAGAATAAAATCCGTCTTCCTCTCTGATATTTTTTAATGTCTATTTTACCATCCAGTGTTTTTCTGCCCAAGCTTGAGGCAGAATTCTAAATGTTGATCCCAGAAATTGAGATGTAAAATCCTACGTACATCTCATCTCTCTGGTTGCAACCTGTGTAGTTTGGCCCTTGTTTCCATCATTTCCCAACACCAGGGTGATTGAATCCTGCTGCTATGTCTCCAATCCTTTGAAAACCCTCGCTCTTAGAGGACTCCGAAGTAACTCAGTTTGGAAGTCTATCAGAGGATCATCTCATACATCATATATCCTGAAGTGGAAATCACTATCAATCCTGCTTCTATCTGCCCACCCATTATATTATAATTCCTTAGACATCAAATATGCAAATTGCTAGATTGCTTTAGCTATGTTCCAACATGTCTTCAACTTTAGATTAATATCCATTTCCTTAGATGAGCATCCTTAGATATCATTATTTTGACATTCCCAAGGTCTCTTGCTGTCAGCCTTTTCTATAAATTTCAGTCTACATTTTGCATTGCACTTTACATAGTGGGCACAGTTAAGATGATTGTCCTAATATCTCACTAGCTGATATTTTATTTATATTTGCATTTCTTAATTTTCTGATTAAAAAGTATAGAGAATATGGAAGACAAAATACAGAAAGAAAATCATATTTATCCACCAGAAGCAAACAATATTCATGTTTTGCACATGTATTAAGATCTTTTTATATATAAAGTTTACATTCATAACTTATAGTTTTATTTGCTATTTTCTTTGACAATATAAAAATATTGTTTCCTTGTGTGATTAAAAGCATTTTAAAAGTAAATTTTAGTAGATCTTTGATATTCTAATGTCTTTTTCCATATGCTTTTCCTTTGGTATTATTTGTTTCTTTTCTGTTTTTATTGTTATGAGGAGAGGAGTTACTATATCTGTCTTTGATGTCCATAGAATGTATTTGTATAATTCAAAATAAGGATTGATTCATAAGAATATGAATATTTTTAAGATTGTTGAAACATAGTGACAAATGACCCTCCTGAATCATTGTACAAATTACCATTCCTTCCATCAGTGTGTGACATTTCCTGGTGGTTCACAAACTAGCCAGTCTGCTAATTTAACAGGAAAAAAATAGTTCTGTATTTTTAATTGCATTTATTTTTGAAATTTAATATGTTTGTTAATATATATACAATAACTGTAGGCATCAGCTACTTTATTTTTTTTATTTTTTTAAGATTTTATTTATTTATTCATGATAGACATAGAGAGAGAGAGAGAGGTAGAGACACAGGCAGAGGGAGAAGCAGGCTCCAGGCTGGGAGCCCAATGCAGGACTCAATCCCCGGACCCCAGGATTGCACCCTGGGCCAAAGGCAGGCGCCAAACTGCTGAACCACCCAGGGATCCCCCATCAGCTACTTTATTACCAGTTTCATAAATTACATATACATGTTCTTTACCTATTTAAATTAATGGGATCTTAGTTCTTCATATAGTAAAGAAATATTATTAGAAGTGTCAAGTTTTGTTTCCATCATTTTAGTAATTTTCCATCCTTTTTAGTAATATTTGTTTTGCATAGGGTGCAATTGTTAATTTTACCTTTATCTCTACCTTGTAAGTTTAATGCTGATATAGTTATTCAACTCTGAAACAATATTCAACAGCCATAATGGAGGGAGCTAAATAAATCAGAACTTACATATTCTTATTCTTTGATTAGTTTCCTCTTTTGACCCACTTGTTTTTACTTTATTTTTTTATAAAAAATTTATTTTTATTGGTGTTCAATTTGCCAACATACAGAATAACACCCAGTGCTCATCCCGTCAAGTGCCCCCCTCAGTGCCGTCACCCATTCACCCCCACCCCCCGCCCTCCTCCCCTTCCACCACTCCTAGTTCGTTTCCCAGAGTTAGGAGTCTTCATGTTCTGTCTCCCTTTCTGATATTAGTGAAAGGGAATATAAGGGAAGGGAGAAGAAATGTTTGGGAAATATCAGACCCACTTGTTTTTAAATGATATTATTTTTTCATTAAGACAAATGGCTGTTTAAAACAAATGTTACTATCAGAGCTGTGCTTAAAACATTTTTTTAAGCTGGCAAAATTAACATCACTTTTTTCACAATCTGTCCTTACTTTTTCCTTTCTACTTCTCTCAAAATAAAACTGCAAATAGTTAAGCACAGACAGGTTAGTCATGAGAGTCACACACTCCCCTCAAATAAGCTTTAGAGATAGACCTGTTTCAGCAGTGAAATGACTGGGATAGAAAAGCTCAGTGGTTACCTTAGGCTTCTACAAATGGAGGTAATTAATGTTTGCTCAGTGATGGCATCATCACATAGAAGAAAGCAACACATGATTCAGTATTTTGTATATCAACACTATTATTGTGCCAGAACAGAACTAAGATGCCAGTTGATTGCAAAGATAAATCTATGTAATTTTCCTTTATTGAACTAGTAAAGATTATTTCTTCTGTGGAAATAAACAAAAAACACCCAAATGAGAACAAGCAAAGACTATTTATTAAGAGATTGCTATAGCAAGGGAATCAACCACCATCACTTGCATCTGGCAGAAACCCAAAGACAGGCAGAGGAGTGTAAATGCTTTGTAATGAAAAGAAGGAAAGGCTTTAGTTTTGCCATGATTGGAAGTTATTGTCATGTGGTAGATGGAAGTGGTCTAACTAGAAGTAGAACATCCTGTGGGATTGATTAGAGTAGCATGTTTGACTTCTTCTAGTTGGTCCTAAGTTGGAAGAGTGGATAAAAATTAGGGAAGTTGGTATATATTGATAAAGTCTGGACCAATTGAGCACTCGGGTCAATTACTACAGAGCTTAAATGAAACTATTTTAAATCAGTATCACTTTGATTTTATTCATTTGTGAAATAAACCATATAATTTTGAAGTTAAAGGATAAAAATTGTTTAAGATTAATTTTGTCTTATCAGACACTTAAGAAATAATATATCTTTACAATGTCAGAAAAGTGAGAGATAAGAAAAAAAGGGGGAATGAGGTTGAGATAGAGGTGAAAAAATGCATTTTTAGTGGTTTTAATAGAAAACTTTTCCTATTACCTACCTGTTTGCCAGTTTTTGAGGTCAAGTATCAGTTTATAGTATGTCCTACCTATATAATGCCCACAATATCTATTTCTTATTTGCTATTTGCGGAAGGAGTTGAGCTTTTAGAAGATTTTAACTGAACTGAAGGGAGAGTTCATCCACCAGATGCACAGCAAGCCAATAAAAACTTACACTAAGCTTTTGAAGTGAAGAAAGATAGACACAAATTTATTGGTGTGGTACTATCTGAGAGAGTAGGGAGCTACTGCTTAAAAGTCCTGAACTCCCTGATGGCTTGCAAGTGAGGATTTTAGGGGCAAAGTTTGGTGCAGTGGTCTTCTGAAAATGTGGACAGCATTGACTGGAGGCCTAGGAGGTCATGCTAGTAGGTGTTCTGGTACCATTTCCTCTGGTCCCTGGAGGTTTGTTCCATATCAAAAGACTTGAAATCTAATTTTATATATATATATATATATATATATATATATATATATATATATTATAATATATATATATATAATTTCTAACATGAAGAATATATAAATATTCCTTCCCTCTCCACCTTCTGTCCTGAAGTTAACCCAAGAACTTCCCACTAGGAAATGAGTAGTGAGAGTCAAGGGGCAGGGGCCAGGGTCCTCTGGTGCTTGCCCAGCCTATGAGAGCCTGGGTAGGATTGGTTGTGAAGGTGCTGAGCTCATGACCCCAGACTCCCAATGGCCTCCACCTCCTTTCTGCCCTCATCCCTCCTGGCTCTGGCCCAAAAAGTGATTTATTTGTAAATTATCATGGTTTTCTTCATTAAAATGGCCATTTCTGGACCAAAAAAATAATAAGAATATATATATATTTTTTTTCATGTTAGAGATTTCATTAGGTATATATATCTTTAAGGTGGTGCTGATTAACTACTTGTCCTACAGCTTCCTTTGAATAATAAGCAATCATTCCTATCCATTGAGCTTCAGCCTACATGTTCTTTGGCCAGTTGAGCCATCCCTAGGGGTGATATGACCTCTAATGTACATTTTTCCATCTGACCTGACAAGATGGACATTGGCTTCAAAATATAGATACTTGATAAGAGTATGTAGACTATATATAGTAAAAAGGCATCAGTATTTTATTGACCATATCTAAATTATAGCTTACACATATTTATGTATATATTATATTTATATGCATTTTCATGTATATATAAATGCATATGACATATATAAATGTGTATATATGTGTATAATAATATAGTAGTGACATTTAGTTCTTTAAATTTGAATAATATAAAAAACATTTAAGCAATGTATGAAAAGGTGAAACTGATTTTTCTGTTCAAAATATCGCACTGGTACCACTTTTTGCAAAAGTACTAGGTGTATTGTGTAACCTCTTTTTGTTATGACTCACTAAAATAGATTTTTCTAAACTTGGTGACCTGTAGGGCTTGCTTTTGTAATGGGATTGAATGTTTCTTCCTTTCATAGCATGGACATTCTAATAGTGAGACATGTCATTTCAAAATAACATAATTAGTACTGTATTTTTAACCATTGGTACAAGAATAGAATAGAGAATATGATTATCTTCACTTTAATGAATACAGAAATATTGTTACAGAAATGTTAAATTTAAGTTAGTGAAGAGAAATTGTATCAGTTCATTGAGTGAAGAGAAATTGTATCAGTTCATTTAGTGTGTGATAAGGAAGGCATATAGGATAAAAGCACATGGCATGCCTGGTGCATTGTGACTCTCTAGACCTCTACAAGGCCTTCTACAGCCTCTACCTGTGACCTTCCCCAGCCTAATCCCTATTCCTTTCTACTATTTTGGTCATGAGCTTTCTTATTTACAAACATTATATATGTTTATATATAAGTAATATATATAATATGTAAAATTATATAAACAAATGTGTATGTGGTTCTGATTTACTCCAGCTCAGTGACAGTTTAAAGAAAATCTTTTATGTCAAAATATCTACTTCTTGAAAGCTCTTCTGACAAATCTGTGGCAAAACTGAGCTTTTTTTTCAAATAACTTTCTGTAAGTCTTTGGTCTAATAATTACAAGGGCAAAATAGAGATGCTGAATACAGATAATTTTTATAGTTTGGTTACTTTGGTTGAGATATTATGACTTCTAGTTAATCCAGGAAGCTATTATTGAAATATAGAAGTTCAAAAGAGTCTATTGTTAAACATTAAACTTGCCATTAAAAGAAATCTGTAAAGATAGATGTTAGAAAAACAAAATAAAACAAAACTTGTGGTTTAAAAAGAAAGAGCAGGTCTACCGCTATACCACCCTGAACACGCCCGATCTCGTCTAAAAAGAGAGAGCAGGATGAAACTTACAGTTACTTAAAAAAATTGTCTTCATTTGTAGATAATATAAATTAACACTGTAAACAAATTGCAGAATTATTTAAGGTACTTACCAGAGAACAAATTGTTTTTAAGCACCTCTAGGCACTTCAGAAGTTTTTATTAACATGCAGACAATTAATATGCTAATTATGAACCTCTCCCTTTGTATTCATAAAGCAAATTGCCCTAAGAATGTTATAAGGCACATCATTCAATGCAACAAGTATTATATTGAGTACCTATTGGATCAGTCGTTGTCAAATGGGAGGATATTCAGAATCCAAGCTTTTGAAAAATAATGATACTTGGGGTCCCACAACTAAGCTATTTTGATTTAATTGTTCTAGGTTGAGCCCTGTGGATTCTTTTTTGGTATTTGTTGGTTTAAATATCATCTGTTGCTTTAATCCCTAGGTAGGTTTAGAATCATTGCATACTGTGAATAGAAAGTTGTTTTTATATAATTCCTTATTCTGAAAGCACAGCACATAGATTGTTAGTAAATGTTTGCTAATAAGGAGAATGATTGTGTCTATTACTGCAGCAAAAAGTGTACAGAAGGTTGTTAATATTTGGTGAAATTCATTTGAGTGCCTAAATATATACTGGAATAAGCAGACTGAATAAATCTAACATGTTCAGTAACATTTGCTAGCTGCATCAATGCCTTTAACTGTGGCATTCACGGAAGAAGAACTTGTTTTATAATGATCTTGGGCCCATTAGAATGATTAAAAGAAATACAGCAAATCTTCATTAAGGTATAGCTTGGGAAATAGATCAATTGAAATGTTGTCTAAAGATAAATCCTCTGAAGCTTTCTTTCTACTTTCATGTAGTGTGTGATATCCCTGGGTCCTAATAGTTGTTTCCAGAGTAAGAAATAAGGAGAGTTCCTGATTCCAAAGTTAAAGCCAGTTAGTTTTTTGGTTTGCTTGCTTTTGTGACTTCATCCTTCAGGAAAGGGATGGCTGCACCTGGCACACTTAGATCTGTAGAGTTTTGGGTTTTGCTTTTATTTTAGAAATCCTTGAAATGTGTATAATTTATTTAGGTCAGTCACTTATATGATTTGAACTCTATTTTATACATGCATTTGACTAATAGTAGAGTTTGGGTCATTAAGTAATTTTATAACATCTATCCTTTAATACTTCCAAAAAAAATTTGATATATTTTGTTACAGTAGAGGCTAGACCCATATACAGGCATTTTAGGTGCTGTATGTAATTGTGCGTTAATTTATCCACTTTTTAACATAATAGCAAGCTATTGATAGAGGAAGAATGAAAGGTCTGTTGCAGAGCTCTCCATGACAACATGTGAAGTTTTCAACAGAGAAGAGAGGGATCTGGCTGTGGGAGTGGTTGGAGGGAAAGGACCTGGAAGATGTGAAAGGAATTGGGCTTCCAATGCAGTATAATGCAGTAACTGGTGCCCCCATCTGACCTCCACAGCTTGGATTCAGGTGCGATCTTGGGAAAAGATCTTGGGTGCTTCTTCTTTGAGTCTCAGAACTCTTAGCCCTAAGATGAATATACTAATAGGACATTTCTGGCTTGAAAGAGGAAATACAAGAAAAAAGCAAATGTGTTGGAAAGATACTCCTTTTGTGTTTGTCCTATACTCTCACACTACTACCGTACTCACAATGCTGCTGATACCAGGTATGTGGGTTTTGTTTGTTTGTCCATGCCAAGCAATTCTCGATGACATCAGCTGGGTGGACTGCAATACAATTCAATTCTGACAGGACCTGGAGTTGGCACCACAGGGTAAGGGCTCAATCCCACAGGGCTGCCCTCTATTTCAGACAGCAATCACGAGTAGTCTGTCCCTGGGTGCACACAGCTTCTGTTCTACAGTCAGGGGTTCTCATCACCTGTTTCCTTGAGTTCGATCATTTGCTAGAACGGGTGGCAAAACTCTGGAAACATTTACTTACATTTACTAGTTTATTATATAATAAATGATATGATAAAGGGTACATATGAATAGCCAGTTGAAGAGATACATAGGGCAAGACCTGAAAGGGTCTAATTGCAAAATCCTGAAGCTCATGGAGTTGAGGTGCATCACTCTTCTGGTGTGTGGATGTGTTCACTAAACTGGAAGCTCTCTGAACTCTGGACTCTTGGATTTTTATAGAGGCTTCATCGTGTAGACATGATTGATCATTAACTCCATTTCTAGCCCTTCTCTTCTCTCTGGAGAATGAGGGGTATGATTGAAAATTCTATACTTCTACTCATGACCTAGATATTTCTACTGATCAGCCTCCATCCAGGAGACGGAGAATCATCTTATTAGTACAAAAGACATTCCTCTTTTTTTCAGATTTTATTTATTCGAGAGAGAGAGAGAGAGAGAGAGAGAGAGAGAGAGAGAGAGAGAGGCAGAGGGAAAAGCAGCTCCCTGCAGAGACACCGATGTGGCATTCAATCCCAGGACTGCAGGATCACACCCTGAGCAACAGGCAGATGCTCAAACAATGATCCACCCAGGCGTCCCACAAAAGACATTCCTAACACCCAGGGAATTCCAAGAGATTTAGAAGCTTTGTGTCAAGAACCAGAATAAAAGACCAAATATTAGAACAAGATATGCTCCTTGTGATGTGATTACCAGGAAATTACAAGAGTTTTAGGAGCTCTGTGCCAGGAACTGGAGTCAAAGAATAAATATTGGAACAAAAGATTCTCCTGGAACCCATATCTATAAGGTTTTAGGAATTCTGTTTTGGGAACTGGGAAGTAGATACTATAAATATATATTTCTCATTATTTCACAGCAAGATATGAGAATGACAGGCTTGGAACTTGATAAGACTCAAAGATCCACTGATGTTTCAAAACCCATCTATCAGTGATTTTTGCTTAGGTATGACAATTGTTAGTAAAGTATGTTAGGAGGTAAAAGGAAGGCACCTATAATTGTTGGTGAGGGATAAAAAGCTCTACAGTGAGAATGAGACAGAGAACTAGTAAAGAAGTTTGGAAAAATTACTGCATATAATATCCTATTCCAATGTGTCTAGACTATAACTTGGAAATAGTGATTGAGTTGCACATATAAATCCCTGATTTATAGATGTGGTATTTCCCTCAGTTACTCAAAAACACAATTTAATAAAATAAAAATAAAAAGTACTTTATAACCATTTTGCATTATCTTCTCTTTATGGTGGAATAATTTTATGCCTTTGTGCCAGAAGCATGGGGAATGAAGAGTAGAGTTTGGGAGTCATATACATTATAATCATGCTTTTTATCCCTTGCTCAGTATTTGCAAAAAATTTCTGCAAAATTTTAGCCTGGCTTCATCAGGTTATCAGTACAAAATCTTAGAAGAGGGAATTAAGACACAGTTGCAAAAGATACTGCATTATAAGATTTTTAAAAATCTATAAAATGATCAACACTGTCAATGTCGATTATCAGTGAACAATGTCCTCAGCTTCTTCTGTTATAAATATATGTTACATATTGATATTATTTTCATCATTTAAAATTGTTAGAGTGTAAATGACAGTATATTTTGATAAACCTCATAACTGGAAATTATTTAAATAATTTGTTTCACTTTCTTAAGATTATAAAGTGAAATATCCACAAAAATTGAAATCAAAGAAAATTAAAATTGCCCCATGATGCTAATAACATTCCAACAATAACTCTCAATAAAACATTTTTGTCATGATTTTATTTCTCTGCACACTAATTAAAAATATATGTGTGTGTGTGTGTGTATATATATATATATATCATATTGATTTTCATTGCATCAGAGTCCACAAAAGCATTTAATTTACTTCAAAATATTCATTAGTTATTTAATTCCTTCAATTTGGCCAGCCTCATGCATATTTTCTGCACCTCACTCTTTGTCCTAAGACCAGAATATTATAATAATGTCAGTTTCAAAACTTCTCAAGTTTCTGTGGCCTGGGACAATGCAAAGAGCTTCACACATACTATGAAAACTCATTTTTCAAAACTTCATTATGTGGGATACTTTCTATTCTTGTCTCATTTACGCGCATGCCTGGTTTACCCAAACAATCCATATAGTAATGGATACATCCCCAGGACTGCTCCTATTTTGACTAAAAACCCCATGATCTTAATTCTTTTGCTTCACAATGGTGTCAGAAGGTGAGAACTTTTTTATTGCTCTCTGATAGGTTTTGGAGGATTGCTTTCTAAAGGCCTGGTGACACTTTCCTGGGTGGACTAAGCGCTACTCTGTTTTCCCTAACACTGAGTACCATCAGTTGTTTTTGTTGTTGTTTTATTTAAAATGGATAAACTACAGAGTCTCTTTGTTTCCTTCTTTTTAATTTTCTTTTTAACCAATAAACTGAAAATATTTGTTACCTAATTAAAGTACCTGTTTTATGAAATTACTCTTTCTGCTTTTCTCTCATTTATCTATTAGGATTTTAGTGTTTTTCTTATCTGCTTGTATGATCTCTTGTTTAAGAATTTAAATCATTTATCCATAGCCTGTAGTCTTGGTTCTCTGATCTAGTATCTTTGAGAATTTCTTCCCTAGGGTTATAATCACCTTGCTTTGGTAGGAGGGAGGTTATCTTACTTACACTGACACACTTCATGCATATATTGATCAACTCTGTGTAAGTCCAGGCTAAAGTAATTTTATTTGAATCTTCCTTGGGTCTGAAAGCTTCTGTTATCATATTTTAATCTTCTGAAGGACAAATCGAAATATCTTGTTAAAACAAAGGCCAACAGTTTTTTTTATTATAAGACTGGAAAAGCTAAACTATTTTCAACTTGGATAATAATGATCTTGTTTTGACTGCATGCAGTTCCTTACAGCTTTCCAGGTGCCACAAAAAAGGAGAATGCAGATGTGCCCTGTGTGGAGCCATAGCTCATAGAAATTAGATTGGATGCTATTTCTAGCACACTTTGGTTTCTATTTCTGAATTATCTCTGAGGCTTGTAAGCATGTTCAACTTGTACTTCAAGTATTTATTGATTAAGGAAAGAGCATGTATGCCATCTGTGCTGAGGTGTTACTGTGACAGCATCCTCACGGTTTATTTTAAAAGATTTACTTAGGAGGTTACTCTTACACTTCAGATATTCATAGAAAAGGAACTTCAGCTTTAATCTTATTAATAACATAATAATGCATAGAATGCTGTGATCATCAAATCCTTAGAAGTCATATTTTATGGAATTGATTTTTTTAACTGCATTGACCATTCTGTATTTATGAGTCAGTCTCAATATAATCAGCTATTTAGTTATATTATAAATGGAAATACTTAGTATGATAATATTATATGGATCATGAAAAAAATAATTCCTCTGAGATAATAAGAATCTAGTCTATCATTTTGATTATGATATTACTGGGAGTAAATAGCTACTGCTTTTCTCACAAAATATATGATATGCCAGATCCTGATCTAAGTTAATATATATATTCTCTCACTTCATTTTCACAAAACTGTTGAGATAGGATCTGTTATTATTCCTGTTTTATAGCTGTCAGCTGAAACACAAAGAGGTTAACTAATTTACCCAAGGTAATTTATTTGTTTCATCTTAAAACAAGTCAGACACTTTCAGTGCAAAATCTAAAACAATGACTCAGAAAAATATAGAAGTGCAAGCATTTGATTTTACATGATTTCATATTTTCATTAAAGTTTATTAAAACTTTAAATTAAAATTCTGGTGATAAGTAAGGTGATGTCAGTTCTTCAAGACTAAAATTGGGGGATATGCTGTTACAGAGAATAGTATGTGTATGTGTGTGTGTGTGTATGTGTGTCTGCATTAACTTGTACAACAAAAACCGTATTATAATTTTTCAAATTAGGATGACTGAAACAATATTATTTTTTTAATCATTAGTGTGTTTTTTGAGTCTCAGAACACTGGCCGAGTATTAAATCCTGTTGGGTAATGGCAAACCACAGTGACATTATCACCTTCCTAAACACAGCTCTACATGAGCTTATAAACTCTGTACCCTCAACCAGAAGTATGTTTGTACTTTAGGAGATTACATCATCCTCTTTTTTCATCATTGAAAAGTTATCAGATACATTAGTTATCAATTACTATTTATTAATTATTTATTAAGTTGGAACTGTGCTGTTTGAAATTAACACATATACGCAAACCTGCCACATTAATAACTAACAGTAAATTGAGATTATTGTGCTGTAGTTAATACCAATTACAGTAAAAAAAATTGACTACTTACTGGTGCTATTCATTTTGTTTAAACTGTGAAGAAAAAGAAAAGATCAAAGAATCATCCTCATCTGGGGAAGCTAATAGTCTAAGAAATGAGGAAGGCAAACATTCTTTAAGGGCAGAGAGTCAATGTTTTCGGTTTTGCGGGCCCTACATTCTCTGCCACAACCAGTCCACTGTGTCATAATAGCACTAAACAAGCCACATACAAGTAATGAGTATGTGTGTTCCCACAATACCCTATTTCCAAAAATTAATTACAGATTTGGCTCATGGGCTGTAGTTTGCCAAACTCTCATCTGAGTGCTGATACAACAAAAACAGAAAAGTTAATTTATATAAGAGATCAGTAAGTGTTTAAGATATTAATGAAATAATATGATTATAAAGAAATATATTAATATCTGCCAAAGTACTTCACAGATGTTCTAACTACTCTTTAAGTGTTTTAACATTTTGATATACTTTAACTTTGAATTTCATTATCTCTACAGTGAAATAATTTTAAGGCATATTTTGAAAAATGTAACAGATAGTCAAAAGGAAACAAATGTCATAGTGGCCATTTTTATTTATTAGGATTCCATTTTAGTGACAGCCAAATTCTTCAACAATCAGTAGCCCTAAAAATTAAAACATCGTCGGTTTTCAAAAAAATATGTGTATACACATATATGGAACATTCTCTACTTTTCTTTTGGAAAAGAGACCTTATGGAATTTGATTTGGAAATACTTTCCTAACTTTGTTAGCATTTCCAAATTTGTTGTATGTTTATATTTTATTTTCTTCTCCTTATTTGTTATAAAATAGAGTAGATACATTTCAAGTAATTACAGTTCATAATAGATTTTAGACAAAACCCTAGGCCTGCTGGTTTATGTATCATGGCTGAGCTCATTTCGCAGTTCTCTTGAAATCACTAGAAATGTTATTCATAAAATATACTGGCAAGTGAATGCATTGAAGCACTAAATAACTTCTATGTTATATTTTGCGATCAGTTTATGTGGTTTCTAAGGATAAGGTGCATTTTATTAAACAATTTACTTGGTATTTTCTGGATTTTTTATGAATATGTGGAAAATTTGAAAGATTCGTAAATGTTGCAATATCCAGAAAGATGCATGTATTATATATAGTTTGCTTTTTAAATATGGCAATAGCTCTACAAATATATATTTGGAGATGCATTTTTTAAGTTGAATATATAAACAAATTGATAGTTTTCTATAGGTGATTGGAGAAGTCACGTAAGCATAACAATTTTAATAGGTTGTGATAAATAATGCCAGTAGCATATGAAATCAGTGGGTCAAATTAGCAGGACATTATTCTCCCTCCTAAATTTGTAGGCTCTATGCAAACATGTATTTAAAGGACAATTTAGCAAGTCTTCTGAGTATAAATTTTGCAGGGATTTCTGAGGAAAGATGTATTTTAAATGGACTTACATCTTTATTTGTATGTCTATCTTAAGTGCATAATCAAATGCATTGGCTCATTATATTTCCTACTGAATAAGCATTTTAAATAAAATAAAAATAACTAATATAGCTCTGTATTTCTTAAATCCATAAAATGCTTTTTAATTTGAAAGGCATTGTGGAATAAATTTAATTGTGATACATTTAGGGATTTTTGCTTTTGAAAAGCAAAGCAGACACCTGTCTAAATTCATAGTGTCTTTATGCTATAAGGGAGTGGGATCTCTTCCTTATCTTGGGCTCTCTTGTTTGCTTTTCAGTTGCTGCGAGTGTGGCTGTGGAAGGGCTTCTTCCCTGTGCGCTGTTGCCCATCCAAGCCTAATATGGTTAGTGTTCCCCTCCCACTTTCACTCCTATGTAATGTCCCACCTCTATGTATTATCGTCAACATTCCTTTTTTTTTTTTCTCCATTTGTGTACATTTTAACAGTTAGTGCACCAGTTATGCCTCAAAGAAGAGTAGGTTGAAACTGATTCCCAAAGGGGAATCTTGGATAATAGATAATTTCAAATAAAATATACATATAGCATATCATCCTTATGTCAAGCATTCATACTTCTCTTCTGAAGCTTTTACTGTGGTCCTGATTTAAATCAGAAGTTGTAAGATTGTAGCATCTGTTTTACATTTAACATGTTGCTGTGTTTGTTGTTCCATTAAGTTTAAAATCGTATCATGTATGGAAGTGGGATGCTACTTCTTGGTGAAATGCTGTTTCAGGTGAAATCACCATTTCTCTCTCCCAGAACCATGGAATGACCGCAACTTAACTGGGATCTTCTATTTTTTAATAATCATTGTGGATACATGTGGCATTGGAGAATAAACCACATGTAATTTTAAATGGTTTGTTTAATATTTTTAAGCTTGAATGATTTTAGATCTTAGAAGTGATATTTTTAATTTGATACCAGTGAAGTAAAAAAATATGCACATTTTTGGTATCAGTGTCCAAATGGGATAGTCTTAATTACTTACAAATGCAAATCCTAGATATATATCTGGGGTATACCTATAAAACCATAGGCTAGGAGGAAAGATCAGAGACCTCTATCCACAGATTTAGAGGGACTCCTATACAATAGTGTGCTATCTTGTAAATACTGAAATAATCGAGATAATTTCTTCCCAGATTAAAGAGTCTAAATCCCTGCATTATTGTATTGAGATTTTACCTGTAGTCAATGTTTGCCAGGAAAAGATATTCTGAAATACATTTTAGAGAAGTATGTTTCCTTGGGGGCACGTTAATTTGAAACTTGCATTCTAGTAAATTTATTTTTGTTGATTAAAAAAACTGCTGTGAATATGTGTGCATGCGTGTGTACAGGTGAGACATGGTGGAATGGGTACCAATGATCTGAGAACAAGAGAAAGTAACAAGCAGATTGAAAAAAAATCAGAGATCTTGAAAAAAGTTTTGAGGTTAATATAAAAAGCACAGATTTGTTTCACATGATTTAACTTACTCTTCAAATTCTTTATTTAGGATGGGTTTTGGTGGCAAACCAAAAAACCCTGAAATTTCGCAATGGCTAAAGTATAATATAAATTGCTTTACATTGTGACTTTTTAAAAAAAAAACCATGCTATGGAAAGGTAAAAACAAGAAAATAATTGCTAAACTGTTCAGGCTACTTGAGTCTCAAGTATAGTTGCTGAAAGGAATATATATCATCACTGATGCAGGATAGGCAAAGTTTGCATCTTGGAAAAAAAGATGGACATCCAAGCCTGTCTTTAAATAAATCTCAAAGATATTCTTAATGCAAGTATAAAAATTTATGAAGACATGATTTAGAAAGTATTGGCAAAAACAGAGTTCCGCTAGATTTTAAAGGTTTGATGTTAAAAATAGTACCTTTTTCTACTATACAGTTGGCTTCAGGGAGTTTACAAAATAAATAAGAGGGAGAGTGGGAGGACAGAATGCTTCCTTCACAAAGAGCATATTAAAAATCCTAAGAAAACAGAAACATTTTTCTAATATTTTTCTTCAAATAATGTTAGTAATTATAAAGACAGTGAGTGCATTTGTGTGTGTGTGTGTGTGTGTGTGTGTGTGTGCATGAATGCAGTTATCCAAAATCATTACTGGGAAAGAATGGAAGCTTAAAATGTTTTTATTGTTATATTTTCTGAAACTCCATTTTAGAATGGAATTTCAAGTCACTATGAGGTTTCAACTAAAATACTGTTTAGATTAAAGCATTGAGGAGAAAACAACCTTTTATAGTGGAAATTAAGAGCTGAGAAGAATAATTTTCTGGATAGAGTCAGCACTGAAATATTGAAATTACTGCAATCTGAAAAATCTTGACCTGAAATCTTGTCACTTAATTCCATATGTATAATCACATCAGTATGAGTCAATTACCACATAAATATTTTCCAAGAAACATCCTATCATCAGCATTTGTGAACAGACATATTTACAATTATAGAGCAAAGGTTGTGAGACATTTTGAGGTTTTGAAATCTCACTATTTTTAATTTCTGCGAAGACAACTCCTGTATCGTTAGTTTTGAACTTAATGTAATCCAATGCTTATAGATTAAAATTACTTCCTGTAAATTCACTGGCTTTTAAAAGTACCTTGACATACTTTATGGAAATCTTAGGGTCTGAAAGGCATAATTTTGAAACCACTGATTGAGAATTTTGATTTTGCAGTTCAACTCTACTTAAGCTTCCTCAGTTCTCCAGAGGTGTGAGTCTGTTTTTTGCTTTTTTTCAGAGGTGTGAGTTTTGTTGTGTTACATCTCTCACCAGAAAACCATGCTCCATAATTTTTTTAAATGCATGGTGTACTATTTATAAGTTGACATTGGTAATTAGATGTTGCCACCTTTGATCTCAAATTATTTTTCATCACTTGAGTTGTCCACTTTGTGTGAAACCTGTACAGTTATATAATGTTAATATTTATATATTCTTTCTTCTTTGACTTCAATCTACCCAATAGTAGAAACTATTTCTGAATGAAAACCAGATACCTAGATTTTAGGTACCTAATATTGCCTACATTTTTAGCAGAGACAGTTTTTATTGGCCATCTTTGACTTTATGCCATCACAACTGGCTTGAGATTCTAATTATTGTTTCACTTCTCAAAGAAAATTTATTTTTACAAATATCCAGTGTTGAATGAATTGTTTTTTAATGTAAACAAGACACTAATGTGAGTAATTTCTAAAATAACATTATCATTTATCCCTTAATATTCATTTGTGTTTGTTTACAGAACCAAAAATATGCTTATAGCATAATATTTATTTTAAGTCCATCTGAAAGATCCCATGGTCCCAAAGTAGGTTTTTCTTGTATTTCTTAAATTCAAACATATGCCAGACTATTTTCCTCATTCATTAATTTTCATGCTTTTGAGTGTTTTCTTCTCACTTACTGCTTTTTCTGAAGTATTCAAGTGGCAAGGGAAATGGAGTTTTATATTCTGAAAATAGAGGTATTAAAGGTTCATTTACCTATTCTTTGATTTTTTTTTTTTTTTAGGAAATCAGTCTTACTTTTTTAGAAATTTTTGAAAATATGAATTACAGATACAAGGGAAAAACTCTAGCTTCTGTCATAATGCAGAGATTAAGAGCAAAACCTAAACCAAAACAAATTTCTCTGATCAAAAAGGATCACAAATTACATTGAAATATTATCTTGAGGTCCTGAGTGCATCAGTCAGTTAAGCATCTGACGCTTGTCAGGTCTTGATCTTAGGTCTGATCTCAGGGACCTGAGTTCAAACCCCACAGTGGGCATGGAGCCTACTTAAAAAACAAAAACAAAACTATCTTAATGTTTCAATGAACAATTTTTCTTTCCCTATATTAACTGAATGTTTCTTAAAAGTTGAAGTAAGCAAATTTTTATTTCCACATACATATAACAGAGATTATTTCATTCATCTTTACATTTCTGCCAAGGAGGAATGTGGAAGTACTAGTCCATGTTATAGAGTTAGGAGAAAGACATAGAAAATAAAATTATCCCTTATAATTCTAGACCCCCATTTAAAGTGCTCATAGCAGGCAGATATAAGGCTTGCCTACAATATATAGAGAATATATTAAATTCTGATTGAAAGCTTGCTATATAAAGTACGACAATGAAATGCTCCAAAATCCCTTTTTATAATACTTGTGAAACCTCAAGGAAAAAATATTATAGATGATATTAACTGGATTTTAATTGAGAAATCCAATAGTCATGCTCATGAAATAGTTTAAGAAATAATGGGATATTACCTACTCTCATATTAGAACAAAATTTACTGAAAAAAAAGAGTTTTCACATGTCTTACTTTATGGAATGTGTTTTTATATCAAAATTCTAAGCCAATTAAAATTTAACTCAATATTGAAAAATCTGCAATTTGTCTTTGAATATTTTGAAGTATTTGAAAGTGTTCAAGTCTTCCTGTTGCTAATTCTAAAATTATTTGAAGAGTTTCTTTATGAGTAATTTACAAATTCATATATGCTATACTATTTTGGAAGGTGTTATTTCAAAGGTTTTCTTTCTTTGTCTTTTAGAATATGGAAATTCAAAAATGGTAAGGCATAAAATAAGAAGGAAGTCAGTGTTTGTTGTTGCCTTTAATCACAGAGTGGTTAGTATCCTGATAGAATGTGAGATGGGAACCTTGCAAGCTATGCCCTCATTTTGTGTAGTATAATCACTCCATTCCCATATCCCATGGAAAGTGTGATTTTCAGCACAAATACATTTCTCTTGAGAAGTATGCTTGAGAAATTTTAGTAAATAATAGTAGATCACTTACGTTCTTTGTGTAACTTAAATCTATAAGGTACTCAAAATCATAGTAAGCTGGTATAAAAATGAGGAATATATGAATGAGAGTCAAGGTCTTGCAAGCAATGTAGCTTAAATATCCAAAATTTCACTCACATTCTTTCACTTTCTTTACATTTTCACTCACATTCTTATTGAAGAATTTTGCCCTGTAAAGCAAAACTTAATCTATTGCCAGTATTCATTAGATATATTAATAAGCTGATGTTCATATGCTTCTTTACTTTATGAGGCTGAATTAGCTGCTTTCATTAAAAGTATTTTTATTCAGTTGGAGAGAATCTGTAAGTGAAAAAGTTAAAGTATTTCCTTAGAAGCTGTAACTTATTCTTCTTAAGATACCAGCAATAAAATTCTTAAACAAATTATACAGTGGTTGAGGTCATTATTATGTAAGAATATGAGAGTGAGCACATATGGAAAAGGATGGTTTTTAAGGAGGTTTAAATTACAAGATTTTGTTTTCCATAAGTAGAACATATCAACTCTATGTCTGCTACAACCTGTTGCCTTTTTAACATTTTTTCCTTTAAAATATAGGTAAAGCATTTTTTAATCAACCTGGATAATAGAGGGGCAACATAGGAGTTTACTTTTCTGGCATAGGGACTGCACATACTCACGAAATGCAGAACTATTTCTTCTCCCATCATTGCACCCCTCCCCACCTTATTTAGAATTCAGTGGCAAAAAAAGTGTTTTTTTGTTTTTGTTTTTCAGTTTTTCTGTAGGCTAACGCAATGGAGAACTCTGAAGCACTGGAAGCTGTAGTTGAACAAGGATATACAATCTCCTTTTTGCTTTCACTCATCTTTCCTTATTGGCCATAAGGGTGTAATTTAGTAAATTACTCATTCTGCGCATTGCTTGGTACTCTGGAGGGCTTGACATTCACACTCTAATTTATTATCAAATTCTTAATTTACATCCCAGAATTAAATTACTCATTGGTACATCCATCCATACATAAAGATTATTGCTTATTCTTTCATGTATTATGGATTTTTCAAATATCCAAATTTAAATGTTATGGTTGGGGCTCAGTTTTTAAGATCAGAATTTGTATCATCAAGGATGTGTTATCCAAATTTTCAGGACAAATATGGAAGAAAATAGACTGATTTCTAAATAACCTATAAAGTCATTATTATATTTATATAATAAGTGTCTCTCTAGGTCTCTTTAATAAACATTAATAAATGAATATTAATTAGGCCTGCATTTAATGTGATTTCTCATGCCCACCTCTACTATTAAACAGTAAGACAGCACTGTTTTCTAGTAGAACATAAGTATAAATGACAAAAAGATGATTCCCCTAATTACAGACACTCCAGATATTTTTAGTACAATGATATCAAAGCTCATTAAAATTGGGATATGGAGCAAAATGAAGAAACTGTTTCTTTTTCATTCAGAAAAAAAAAAATTGGTTCCAGAAGGTAGGAGGCATAATTTATGTACAGAATGGCATATTTATTGACTGTTTGTCTGATGGGTTAAAATTATGCATCTGGAGCAGGTACAGAAGATGATCCTGAATGAACAGGCATCCTGCAATGCTTTGTTAGCGAGGCTGAACTGCTGCTTGAGTGCTAGTCTCTGCCAGCTGCACTTTCACTTGCTGTATCTTGTTGAGACTTGTTTTAACGATGCTTTTGGGGGTTCCAGAACTTAATTTTATATGTTAATGTGACATGCAGCCGTATATGTTATGGAGCTCCAGAGATGCCCATAGTCAAAAATAACTCCTTTCTATTGCCCTCCTGACTCTCACCCTAGGTATTAAAATGTTAACCAGTCCTCACCAAGGTATTCCCAAATCACTTTTTAGATGAGATCCAAAGTTTTATTTCCATTTTCATATGAGGAATTTGCATGCAATTTAAAAATCCATGAGGCTTATTTAATGATAAAGACTATTTGAAGATACAACTTTGAAAGCTTTTTTTTTTTTTTTTCTTGTGAAGGTAGGAGAGTTGAAGGTGGAATGGGTGTTTGTTTTCTAAAGTAAACTGCAAGAACGTGTATACTTTTCTGGTCTCTTTAGAATTCTTCTAATGAAGGTTTTTTTGTCAGTATTATCTAAATAATATAAATCTCAGGATGGTTTCACACAATTGTAGTTAGAACATTGATTTTAAAAAGTATCAATAAACTTCTCTTTAGAGACACATGCATTAAAGATTGAAAGAATAATGAAATATCTAGAAAAATTATTAACAATGCATTAAAATAACTTAAATGTCAGACCAGATATAATTATTGTATGATTTTATATATTTGTTTTTTTCTTTCCATTTCACTGCAGTGAGTTGATTCAAGATGTCTTAAGGACTCTTGGATGACAAATGCAGCTCTCTAAGTGTTACGAGTAAAATTTGAAAAGCCACCAGATCCCCATTGTGTATTTTTCCTCACCCAGGACGAGCATACCTATTAAATATATTACTTCAAATTTACTCGAATTTCACTTAGCTATATTTTATTAATAAATTTCCAGTTTATTAACATGATAAAACAAAAATAATTGTATTTTTCTTTCAAAAATGACAAAAAGATGGAGTGTGTTATCTACTTTGTATAATATATGTAATTAATACTAGGAAATGATATAGAATAAAATAAGTTTCATTTTTATATCAAAATATACAAGTTTTAAAGAAATACCATTGGATATGTAAACAAGGTACCGTCCTCATTTGTATGTGTTGATTGGACATTTCATTTACATCACATAGTAGTTTTCAACCAACTCTGTAGTGAAAATATTTTGTGAATCTGCCATTTTGGCTTGTTTTCTTTATGCAGAAATAAATGGAAATTTTGTTTTTATTAAATTCAATTTTGTTATGAGACCTTATGAATTGTAAATCCACCTCTTACAATTTCACTAAAAATAATTTATTTTCATTTGAGTCCGTTGTTTTAATGTTTTATGGTTAATCATGTACCACATCAGCTTAGTATTCATCAATGTATTTCTTCTCTAAATATTTGTCATTGTGTATATGCAATCAAATCACTCATTCATGTATTCATTCATCAATGTGACAAATATTTTTGATGCCAACTCTGAGACAACCACAAGGTCACTGTAGAAATTTATAGATAAATGCTAGTTGCTGCCATTGAAGAAACTGACAAATAGGAAGAGATCCAGGAGACATACTAAAATTATTATGTTGCACTGAAATGGTAATCACAATGTGAGAGGACTGTAGAAAGTTATTAGGCTCACATGGGAAAAGAATGCATTAAGTTGGAGTACCAGGAAAAAAGAACACGAAGAAGGCAAAAATTGAACTAGACTTTGACCATTGAAAATTGTTAGGAAGAATATCCTAGGTGTAGGAACCAGTATGTGTAAATATGTGGAAACATGGAGAAATATCTTGAGGACCTGAAGATAATCCAGTATACTTGAAGATAACAGAGATAGTATAGGAAATATGCATTAAGACTATGTTTAGGAATCTTTAACCATTTTATTGAAGACTTTGCAGGAGACAAGTAACAAAATAGAAGAGTAGCTTATTTATAGTGATTTGGCTATAGCCATTTCTAGTAGAGTTTAGGAAAACAGTTACAGAATGCAGGGGCATCAGTTCAGAGGCACTTACGGCAATCCAAATGAAAAATAACAAAGCCTTAATTGAAGAAGCAGTAGAGCTAATGAAAAAGAAGAGATGAATTGTAAGACTTTTATGTTATACAATGCTTGCGATTTGGCAACTAATTTGTTGTGAAGTACACAAGAATAGGGCTTTGTTCTTAAAGAGGCCAAGGCCTTGCTAGTGATATGAACAGGAAAAAAAGGGAACGGATCAAGACTGAAAATAAAGAGAAATATACTGATTTGGTTTTCAGGTCTATTGAATTTGTATGCCAGTGGAACATCCCAATAAAATAAATCAATGAGGAACAAGAGTGTAACTTGCAAAAGAATTAAACCAGAATAGGGGTAATAATTAAAGTGATAGAAATGAATGGATTGACAGCAGAGAACCAGAGATGTTCACATAAATGAAGAGAGGAGCAAGAAGCATTAGAAAAGGAGTAGTTAGAGATTTGAGTCCATTATAAATAATTAAAAACTAAGATAGAGTCAGGAAGTGACTGTATCATTAGTGAACCTTCAAGGACAAATTTCTTTCAGTAACAAGGACAGGTTGCAAGGACTTCTAAATTAGTAAGTAGTTAAGTAACACAGGAGAGAATAAGATTTGGGGAGTGGAACTGAACTGAGAAAGGTTGCAGGATGTGGTAAATTTGGTAGGGATCTAAGTGGATTGAGAGAAAAGCCAATGGAGCAACTTAAAAACTCCACAATGAGAGAAAAAAAAAATAAAGTGATAGAGTAAGATACTGAAAGGAGGACACTATTGAATCAGAGGCATATTTTGGGCAATTCATTCTGCTTCTGAGGTGGCAAAAAAAAAAGTAGGAAAGGGAAAAGAAAACTTTTGATGTGTGGTTTATGGCGAAGAGGTTTTTTTAAAAAAAAATGACTTTGGATGGCTTCTGACTTCTCAGTGAAATCTGGGCAAGACTGAGAGATACTGGTGGGGGAAATGTGATTCATCCAATAGAAGGATTGATGTTTTTTCATGCTACTAGTGTGAAAATCAGTTAGGGCTGCAATCATTTCAATTGTGTTTCATGCTTCTGGGCTGTATGTGATTCAACACTTGGAGATGTGGTTAATTGTAGCTTACTCTGTTCCAGGCGGTGTGGTTACAGCAAAGCAAAACAAGATCCAGAAGAGGAAAAGATGCATTTTCATAATGGGCACAGTAAGCAAATTGTAAAAAATCAAGAGAAAACAAAATAGAAGAGATTTTACTGTTATTTTTTTTATCTTCAGACAAGGAGATTTGTAATAACTGACCATAATATTGTCTTTACAAAATGTAAGTGTTCTCTTATGTTCTTGTAAAGCACATGGGCTTGGGGGCATTGCTGCCTGACTCTAGACAACAGCTGGAGGTTTGTTCAATTTTTAAAAGTACACCTTTATTATAATTATTTTTTTTTAAAAAAAACCTTTTCAATCAATATAAAAAGCTGTTATGTTTCAAAACAAATTTCCAGGCCAAATCTAATATTTTTGCAACATAGTCAGTAGAAATTTATCGTTAAATAACACCATAAAAAAATAACACCATCAGATGAAATGAATAAAATTTCTTAATATTTTTTTCTTTTTTCTCTAGCATTATAGTATGAATTTCCCTAAGCAGCTCCTGTAGCAACAACCTTTGTTCAATGATTCGAAAGTCTGTCCTTTTTAAAACACAGAAAATCATTTCGATAACATGCTTTAAAAATTAGCCTAAATGAGTTCTAATTAATTGCATTTTAATATGTGCATTTTTTCATAAGTAGTATAGCATTTGTTGATGTGCCAAGTAGATAATAAAGTTTCTTTTGTTTTTGTCACTTTGCTGTGACCATAAAAGTCAAAATCATTAAAGCCATAATTCATGCTGCAAAGCATTGAATCTGTTTTCATAAGTCCTGTATTATTTAATGGTATTTAACCTCAAAAAAAAAAAAAACCTCGTGAAATTGATAGTCATTAAATGTGATGAAACAGAAGCTCACAAAATGTTAGTCTTGTATAAAGCCATGCAGTAACAGGAGTAGAGTGAGAAGTAGAACTTCTCTTTTTCTTTTGACTTCTGTGTCAGCCTTACTGGATCAAAGTACCAGAAAAATTATTTAAAATTATTTTTTGTAAAACCAAAATTAATTATCTGTATGGTATTTTTAAAAATATACATTATTTATTTACTTATTTGACAGAGAGAGAGAGAGAGAGAACACAAGCAGGGAGAGTAGCAAAGGGAGGGAGAAGCAGGCTCTCCACTAAGCAAGGAGCCCGATGCAGGGCTCTATCACACCACCCTGGGATCATGACCTGTGCAGAAGGCAGATTAACCAACTGAGGCACCCAGGCATCCCTGTGATGGCATTTTAAGTGCAATGGAATAACAAAACAACAATGCACTAGCATTTCATTGCCCAGTTTAGTAAACAAAATTATTTTAGTTTGGCTCAGAGACTCTGAACATTATTGTGGAAAGCTATATCTATTCAAATATGCTGTCATATATGTATTTCATGTCCATGCCAAAAACCCAGATTTTTTAAATGATAAAAATGGCAAGCTATACAAATGACTCCAATAACTCAGGAGAGGAGCTATCCTTGCAGCTTGGCCATTTCTAGGAATTAGGGATTTAAGCCATAGTTGCATGTTAATAGTCTTTATGATTTCATTCATCCATCACAAGCACTTGTATTTTATTTTATTTATTTTTATTTTTTATTTTCTTAGCACTTTTATTTTAATGCACAATTGTCTTTCCAGTTAAACTGCCAGGAGTAAGAACTTACATTGATCCACACACCTATGAGGATCCCAATCAAGCTGTTCATGAATTTGCCAAGGAGATAGAAGCTTCATGCATCACCATTGAAAGAGTTATTGGAGCAGGTACAACACTGTTATAACCCAGACTTTTATTTATTTGTATTTTTTAAATTTAAATTTTAGGTACTTAACATACAGTGCAATGTCGGTTTCTGGAGTAGAATTCAGTGATCCATCACTTACATACAACTCATCCTAAGTGCCCTCCTTAGTACTCATCTCCCATCTAGCTCATCCCCCACCCACCTCTGAACAACTTCAGTTTGTTCTCTTTTGTGAAGAATCTCTTATGGGCAGTTTTCCTCCCTCCTTTTTTCCTTTCCCCCCCTTCCTATACATCCATCTGTTTTCTTTCTTAAGCTCCACATATAAATGAGATCATATGGTATTTCTCTTTCTCTGACTGACTTATTTTACTTAGCATAATACACTCTAGCTCCATCCATGTCATTGCAAATGGCAAGATTTCATTCTTTTTGATGGATGAGTAATATTCCTATATATATATATATATATATGTATGTATGTGTATATGTATATATATATATATATATACACACATATTTTTTTTCCTCATCCATTCATCAATCATCATTCTTTTTGATGGATGAGTAATATTCCTATATATATATGTATGTATGTGTATATATATATATATATACATATATTTTTTTTTCCTCATCCATTCATCAATCAATGGACATTTGGGTTCCCTCCATAGTTTGGCTATTGTAGCTAATGCTGCTATAACATCAGGGTGACATATACCTTTGAATCTGTAATTTTTTATCCTTTGAGTAAATACCTGGTAGTGCAATTGCTGCGTAGTCGAGTAGTTCTATTTTTAACATTTTAAGGAACCTCCATACTGTTCTCCAGAGTGACTACATTAGTTTGCATTACCACCAACAGTGCAAGATGGTCCCCCTTTCTACACATCCTCACCAACACCTGTTGTTTCATGTGCTGTTAATTTTAGTCATCCTGACAGGTGTGAGGTAGTTTCTCATTGTGGTTTTGATTTGTATGGTGAGTGATATTGAGCATCTTTTCATGTCTGTTATCCATCTGTATGTCTTCTTTGAAAAAGCTTCTATACATGTCTTCTGCCCATTTCTTAAGTGGGTTATTTGCCCGTTGGGTGTTGAGTTTGATATAATCTTTGTAGCTTTTGGATACTAACCCTTTATCAGATATGTCATTTGCAAATATCTTCTCCCATTCCATAGGCTGTCTTTTAATTTTGTTTATTGTTTCTTTTGTTATGCAGAAGCTTTTTATCTTGATGAAGTCCCAATAGTTCTTTTTTGCTTTTGTTTTCCCTGGGCTATGGTGACATGTCTAGTAAGAAGTGCCTCCCTCCCACCAAAGTCAAAGAGGTTTCAGCCTGTGTTTTTGGATTTTGATGGTTTCCTGTCTCACATTAAGGTCTGTCATCCATTTGAATTTATTTTTGTGTATGGTATCAGAATGTGGTCCAGTTTCATTCTTCTGCACATGGCTGTCCAGTTCTCCC